>NC_089802.1:78593690-78756190 GCF_029633855.1 Hoplias malabaricus | reverse complement strand
TGAATGAATGATAGTCCTTCTACAAATTCACTACACACTCCAGGTAATAATAAAGGAGGCGTTCTGACAGGTTTCACCACTGTCTCAGAATTCATTAAACAATAGCTACATTACAGTGAATTTCTTTCTGATTAAGTTCACCTTGTAGCTACATGCACTGACTCTAGTGTCACACACACCCACTATGACTGAGGGCTCATGGGAGGTTTGCTGAATATTATGACTGTTTATAAATTATTAGCACCATTCCTCCTATTGTCCATTAATGGAGAGGAGCTGCTTTAAATATTTATTTGAGCAGTGAGCCATAAGAGTTACTATAGGGTTTACACATTTAAACTGATTATAATCCAATACTGTGCTGAGTACAAAACAAATAACACAGTCCTATAGTTCTGTAATCAAATCAAAATAATGACTGTAAACATGAGAGACCTGATGGATTTCATAAGTCTGCAGTTCACCCCGTAATCAGATTACCAAAAATATATCATTAAAATATCAGGAGTGCTATGTATTTCATTTTCACTGAAATGTAATGTTTTAAACTACAACTAGTAGAGGGTACCTAGTTTTGTTGGAAATAAACTATGCCCTTCTTTTCAAATCACAAAGGCTACATTCGCCTTCCCACAAAACATCTAGACCCCCACTTACTGGTTTACGCCCACTTGCGGACCTCCGGCCTGTGGAGATATGTACTAGTGGGGCTTTAAAGAGCGCATTCACTGCATTTTTCTTGTATTTAATTGAGTCACTTTTCGTTCATTTATGCTTCTTATGTGGTTTAATATATATATAAAAAAACTTTAATTAACTCCTCACAGACAGTCACCCGGAGGAAACCCACGCAGACACCACACTCCTCACAGACAGTCACCCGGAGGAAACCCACGCAGACACAGGGAGAACACACCACACTCCTCACAGACAGTCACCCGGAGGAAACCCACGCAGACACAGGGAGAACACACCACACTCCTCACAGACAGTCACCCGGAGGAAACCCACACAGACACAGGGAGAACACACCACACTCCTCACAGACAGTCACCCGGAGGAAACCCACGCAGACACAGGGAGAACACACCACACTCCTCACAGACAGTCACCCGGAGCAGGACTCGAACCCACAACCTCCAGGTCCCTGGAGCTGTGTGACTGTGACACTCCCTGCTGCACCACCGTGCCGCCCCATGATTATTATTATTATTGTTATTATTATTACTTTTCAGTAGTGAAGGATTTGTGTGTTCTGAGGACCGTCCAATAAGCGTGTCCCTCAGCTCTTTTCCTATTGGATCCATTCGACCTGAAGTTACCTGGATAAACTTGTGGGTCATGCCTCTGGTCAGTGGACTTTCAGACCATATTTATGTGTTACAGCTTGGAAGAAATGTTCATTAAATATTAGAATATTTATTTTTAAATCTGTTGTAAATACCATGCCAGTAATTACCATAATCTTCATAACCAACAATATCACGTGTTAATCACAACCAGGTAAGTGTTATTTCAGGCTCGTAAAGCGGGTCCGGTGAGTTTTATTTTTAATTAAATCTATTCGTCACTTTGCCTTTGGCCTAAAGCCGCGGAAACAAAGCTAACATCAGCTGATCCGAAAAAGGTGAGGCGTTGTGTTTATTTCGCAACCGTACTCAGGCAGAGTAACAACAGCCAATCACAGCAGAGATGATACAGCGACGGTAACCAATCACAGCTCATGAGGGCGGGACTCTCCGTAATGCGCGTGTGAACAAGATGTTGACGCCAGAAATATTCAATTTGCACCCGTTTTCAGTCTACAGCCAATCAGCACTGCTCAACAATAGCCAATCAACGCAGACCGTGAAGCGATCTAGCCAATCACAAGAGGGGAGGGCGGGACTGTCCGGAATAGGGGTGGTGTTGGAGTAGTTGTTGCTAGCATCTGTTTGACGGTCAATTGTATCCGAGCGGAGAAGGAGAGAAATAACCGAACCGAACTCCGTGAGTAGAGTCACATTTATGGCGTTAAACACAAACGTTCATGCTTTTGAAGCCTTTTAAATATAATCTGTCCTTTTGTGCTAAACTGTACAGACTAGCTTTACCCACAAACTCATATTTAGGGACTTTTATCTTTGTCCCCGGTTAATAAACAGTTAATAAAACGTATTTAATTCATATCCGGGTGAAAAATAGTGAGTAAAATCAGACCGTTTTAGCACTGCAGCTGGTTTTATTTAAGTTTCATTTCTCCAGAACTACGTAGGTGTGTGTGTGTGTGACGTGTGCGCGCGCGCGCGCTTACTTTCACTTTCTCAGTAAATGAATGACAAGTCTTTCATCCACTGATCTGAGCTTTTATGACGATATTATGACGTAATACTAACTCATACTGGACCCCTATGTGTTTTTATATTTAATTTTAAAAATTGTCACCTGATGGGTGTGTTTCAGGGTGTAAATGATCTCTAAGGTTTTCTAGTGGTCACCAATGAGGCAAAGACACGAGTTTAATTCTGATGAGTGAAAAAATAAGCCCAGATTGTGAGATTTAGCTGGGTTTCTATATTAATATCAATATTGGGACACTCTCTTGTGGGCTATAACCCACTCTTGTGGGTTATAATACTCTTTACCAAGGCAAACACACACACACACACACACACATACTCTAGAGTGACTGCAGTGGCACCCAGGGATCATTTGGTGTTTAGGTGCCTTGCCCAAGGGCACTACAGATGTGGATGCTGAGGGAGGTGAAAGTGCTGTTCCTTCTCTGGGCCGTGCACCTTCACCTTCTTTGGAAATCATGAAACCTTCTGGCTACACGTTAAGGCTCATAACGTCCTTCTCAGATGTAGTCTCTTGAGATTAAATTCCAGTGTGTCCCAGTGCAGTCCTCCATTCATGGTGCGTCCCCCATACTTCACTGTGCGTGTCCTAGGGACTAAGTTGCCTTCTTGGCTTTGGCCAGTCTCCTCAGTCGCACATGGAGTCAGATGTTTCAAAGTCCTCCACAAATGTGCAGGTCAAAGATCAAGGGGGTGGCACGACCGCGTAACCACTTTCCCGTTCTTGAGCGGCGCTGGCTGAGTGTTTGGGATCATTATCTTGTTGAAACGTAAAGCCTTCTCTATGTAATATGTTTCTATTCACATTTTCAGTGGTTCTTAATGCTCCAGGGTTGCGTCCAGCACCTCATTTTACTTGGGAACGTTTCCACAACTTCGTCAAAAACGATAAGCTCAAATGTTGCGAAAGTAGTTTTGAATTTGTATTAAAACTCTACTCATTTGCAGCTGCTGTTTCCACTTCTTCATCGGTGCATTTTGGAGGTTATTCCACGCTCTGGATCATGGCGAGTTCCCTGCTGAACCTGGAGGAGGACCTCACCTGCAGCATCTGCCTGTGTCCCTTCGACAGCCCCGTGAGCCTCACATGTGGCCACAGCTTCTGCCAGCAGTGTCTCGAGGAAGCGTGGCGCAACGACGTAAGCGTGAGCTGCCCCCACTGCCGCACTCTCTACCCTCAGCGGCCTGAGCTCAAGCGCAACACCGTCCTCAGCGCCGTGGTGGAAACGCTCAAGTTCTCGGGCAACCTCTCCAGTGAGCTCGAGACCAAGCCCAAGCCCCAGCCTGAGCCCAGAGCCGTGCCCGAGCCTGTGCTGTGTGACACGTGCATGCACGCCAGCGCGGAGAGCACCTGCATGACGTGTGCCGCGTCCTTCTGCGCTGAGCACGTGCGCCCCCACCGGGAGAACCCCGTGTACCGCGCGCATCGCCTTGTGGAGCCACCGCTCGCGGACTTGCAGCGCCGCCTCTGCGAGGACCACGTCAAGCTGCTGGAGTTCTACTGTGAGCAGCACGAGCGTCCCATCTGCAGCTCCTGCATCCAGGAACAGCACCGCGGCTGCGGCTTCTCCACCACCAAGGAACAGCGCGTGAAAAAAGAGGTCATTCCTAACTTTATTAAACTACAGTAACTAGTACATTGTATACAGTACCGAACATGTGTTATTGAGGGCCCCCTCCCTCCCCTCACCACACGACTCGGTGAATCCTCCTCCTCCGGGGTGTTGAGATGTCCAGCGACGCTGCATTAGCAGCAGTGTGAGGGGGAGGAGTGGTGGGGGACGTCACGTGTGGTTGTCCTCACCCTCCTGGTGTCTGATTGGAGAGGTCTGGAGTTTACAGTGAATGGGGAACTGGAGACGATAAAAGACTGGGTGAAAATTTTACAAAAATCGGTTTAAAATAATATTAAAAAAAGCAAAATTTAAAATTAAAATCGACTTAAAAGTCTTTTTAAAAGACATTTTTTCCAGTGTTATTTCAGGTCACATGTTAAAATTGCTTTAAGTCGATGTCCACCAACGTTTACATGGAATTTGGAGAGTTTCAAATTTGAGCCTGAATTGGTTTCACTCTAAAAAATTAAAACATATTTATATTTATTTCCTAAAATCATAATTTTATTGAATTTTAACTGAAATTTTTAACTCAAAGCCACTCAAACAACATCAACAAGCGAAAACAACGTCATTAACCTTTTATATTTGTATTTTTCAAGAACATTTTTATAAAATGTTCCTCTCTGAGAAACGAATGGTTTTTTTTACTGCGTTTAGTCCGAGTTTAAGGAGAAGCTTGGAACTCTGGATGGAAAAGTGGAGAAGAACCAGTTGGTCATCTCACAGATGAGGGAACAGCAAGCCAAGCTCAAGGTCAGTGTGTGTGTGTGTGTGTGTTACAGAGATCAAAAGCTATTGTCCATGTCTTTCCCCCTGTTACTTTTCTAGAATAACTTACTGGTCCCAGAATAATGCCTCATTCCCTGCAGCTGGTGTGGTTTAATAATGTGGAGGAAATGAATTAATAAATGAGCTGCTATCCGCCATTTTCTCCACTGGCTCTTCCTCATGTTATTAATCAGGCATTATACTGAGACCTTGTGGCTGAGAAGGGTCAGGAATTGTACAGGTTTTAAAGGTGGCCACCCCCATATGGGGGGACCCACTCTATGGAGCATAGACTGGTTCATTCAGGTACCGCCACATTAGTATACACTATAGGAACCTATAGAGATGTCACGGTTTAATCCCATTCCTGCACAGGACATGGCGGCGGTCCGAAAGCGAGCCCTGGAGACGGAGTACCAGCAGCTGAGAGATCTACTGCAGCGAGACGAGAAGGAGGCCATGATGACCCTGGATAAAGACCTAGAGAGCGGCCAGAGCAAACTCACCTCTCTGATGAAGAAGTTCCAGCAGAACATCGAGAAGATGGGCTCCACCCGAGAGGAGATCACCAGGCTGCTCGCCCAGTCCGAATCCCTCGACTTCCTCCAGGTATGAATCTGATTTGGGGTCTGGGATACGGTATACACTTTATAATTGTAGTCACTCTTAAAAATTAATTAATTTACACAACTTTAAAGCAATACCAGATAACCAAGCAATCACTGATGCTCCACTGAGCTGTAATAGGGAGAATAGAGCCTCTGTCATTGCTACTCCGGCTCAGCACTGGAGAAACTGCACTATGTAACTTCTGGAGGCAGACAGGAAAACAACCCCCCCCCCTCCCTGGATTTTATCGGCAGTGCTGTAAATGTCGATGGTACTACACTGGTCTACGCCACGCAACGCAGACGACCAGCACCAACTCTCCATCTGTAAAATCTCCAGCTGCAGCAGAGATCACGTTTGTTTTTATCCGACTCACGACGGCAGCTCGTAAAATGACGCCGTGGTCTTTTGAAGAGGTTCGAACGCTCCTCGGATCGGTGGCCGACGAAAGAATCCAGCGAGAGCTGGACGCTGCAACAAGGAAGGAACAAACTCTACTGATCTGTCTGAACTGATGACGGAGCTGTGTTCAGTCCCAAACAACAACAACACGCCGATACACCATGAGTAAACACCGCTTAACGTTACCACCGCCGTTGTGGTTTCCAAAGACCAATGTTCCCCTTAGTGACGGGGTTAGAGACGACACCCGATACATTTCAGGGGGGAGCTGTGGGAAACAAACCAGGGACCAATCAGAGAGTAGAGTCCAGTCAAGTCAGTACCATGCAGTGGAAAAGCACCATAATAATATTCACATGGCTGAATGCCATCTAACCCTCACAGCAGTGTTCCAGCATCTGGTGCAGTTGTATGTTCTGTACTCTCTTTTAATTCACTTGTTTTTGAAAGATAGTTCCCTTGTGGTCAGCAGCTCAGGGCCAGAAACAAACAGAAAAACAACGTAGTGACCTCCGGGTGTTTGTTGTAATGGAGTGCGCAACTCCAGACAAACACACACGCCGTGGTAGTGCAGAGAGACGATGATGAGTTTGTCGAATCTGATCACTCTGTCTCCTCTAGGCCTCTGTGGACATGCCCTCGGTGGTGGCGTTTGAGCCCTACACGCCTCGGATCAACGTGGACTCCAAGCGGGTCATCGCACACCACGCCTCTGTGGTTCATATGAAGGAGCTGATTAGTAAAATCCTGCAGCAGCCGGTGGAGAACAGGATCTTGGGCAGTAACCCAGGTACCGCCCTGTCCTTTATGTCACGTGTAAATATGGGAGATACGAACATGACTTTGATACGAACATGACATGGTTTTACGTGAGAAGCATCAGGATTTATACTGTAGTGTTTACGTGGGATACGTAAAGCCACATGGCATGACATCAGCCACTTAAAACAAGGTGAAACAACCGTGAGACTCTGCATTTAACCCATTCACTTTGGAGAAAACACACACACACACACACATAGCCTAATGGGTGGAGAAGTGAATTAAGACCAGAGGGTTCGGTATCCTCGACTGGCAAGTAAAATGGGGCGGGGGAAGTTAAGGAACAGTCATATATCCTCCTGCAACATCCAAGGCTGAAGTGCCCTTGGGCAAGACACCTAACCCTCAACCTCCACTTGTTCAGGGTGGCTGCTCTGTGTGTGTATGTATGTGTGTGTGTGTTCACTGCCCCAGAAGGGTTAAAAGTAGACATCACATTTTAAATGTCACTGTTCAATGACCATAAAGCCCTTATATCAATGTCTTCTTCAGTTTCATCCACAAAAATGAAGGGGTGGGGCCAGCAGCGTCAGTGCCAAGCGCACCAGGGAGAGCTTTGCTCATTAAACATGGCCACCCCCATGTGTGGGACCCACTCTATGGAGCATAAACTGGTTCATTTAGGAACTACAAAGCCATTTAGTCTCATGTGATGAATGTAAACAATAGTAATAAATAATCAGTGTTGTTTCTGAGGGGAAATTGACTGACTGCTCCTTTAAGTTGGATTGTGGTGTGTAACGTGTGGACTGCATGCATGGGTGATATTTAAATGTTTTACAGAACCGAACACGGCCAGCGATGCTCGAGACGGTGAGGCAGGATCCAGAATAAACAAATAAACACATGTTTGATTTTGGGGTTTAGTTGAAGGTAATCCAATCCAAATGAGTGTTGGAACCGTGGGCTTGTTTCTGGAGGTTAATTTGCTAATCCCTCTTTCTGATGTGGTGGAGGACCTTATTTTCCTATTAACACCAGTGCGTTGTGAACAAAGATGATGCGCAAAATGCTGTATTTATTGTTTGTTGTTTATTTGTTTAGGAGCTGGTGAAGCTTCCTCACTTCTGCCCAACCCCAGACAAACAGGTGAGCGTTACAGTAGATTCAGCCTGGACCTGTCACCACAAGCCAGGCTAGGGTTCAGTGCCCATCTCAGGCAGAGACACCACACTGCCCCAGTACAAGTCCTTGGGCAAGACTCCTAACACCCCACTAGGGTACATCTGTAACATGCTAAAGACTGTAAGTCCTTTTGGATAAAACATCTGGATTACACAAGAGCCATACAAAACAAATTCATTCATTCATTATCTGTAACCCTTATCCAATTCAGGGTCGCGGTGGATCCAGAGCCCACCTGGAATCATTGGGCACAAGGCGGGAATACACCCTGGAGGGGGCGCCAGTCCTTCACAGGGCAACACACACACACACTCACACCTACGGACACTTCTGAGTCGCCAATCCACCTATCAATGTGTATTTCTGGACTGTGGGAGGAAACCGGAGCACCCGGAGGAAACCCACACAGACACAGGGAGAACACACCACACTCCTCACAGACAGTCACCCGGAGGAAACCCACGCAGACACAGGGAGAACACACCACACTCTTCACAGACAGTCACCCAGAGGAAACCCACGCAGACACAGGGAGAACACACCACACTCCTCACAGACAGTCACCCAGAGGAAACCCACGCAGACACAGGGAGAACACACCACACTCCTCACAGACAGTCACCCGGAGGAAACCCACACAGACGCAGGGAGAACACACCACACTCCTCACAGACAGTCACCCGGAGGAAACCCAAGCAGACACAGAGAGAACACACCACCCTCCTCACAGACAGTCACCTGGAGGAAACCCACGCAGACACAGAGAGAACACACCACACTCCTCACAGACACTCACCTGGAGGAAACCCACGCAGACACAGAGAGAACACACCACACTCCTCACAGACAGTCATCCGGAGGAAACCCACGCAGACACAGGGAGAACTCACCACACTCCTCACAGACAGTCACCCGGAGGAAACCCACGCAGACACAGGGAGAACACACCACACTCCTCACAGACACTCACCTGGAGGAAACCCACGCAGACACAGAGAGAACACACCACACTCCTCACAGACAGTCATCCGGAGGAAACCCATGCAGACACAGGGAGAACTCACCACACTCCTCACAGACAGTCACCCGGAGAAAACCCACGCAGACACAGGGAGAACACACCACACTCCTCACAGACAGTCACCCTGAGGAAACCCACGCAGACACAGGGAGAAAACACCACACTCCTCACAGACAGTCACCCGGAGGAAACCCACACAGACACAGAGAGAACACACCACACTCCTCACAGACAGTCACCCGGAGCGGGAATCGAACCCACAACTTGCAGGACCCTGGAGCTGTGTGACTGCAACACTAACCTGCTGCGCCACCGTGCCGCCTTCATACAAATAAATAAATAAATACATGTGTTCAGTCTTCGTCATTTACCTTGATTTACGTCACCTCTCTAGGTTCTGTCTCCAGTGAGGAGCCGAGGAGCCGCAGTCCTCCTCAGATGAAAGGAGCTGGAGCCAAAAAGAAAGCTCAGCCACGTAAGACGCTCACTTTTTCTTCTCTTGTTTATGATTACAAACGTTCCTGAGGCTGTTCTCAGAGTCTCTCGCACCATTAAGCTTTACTCGACAAAAAGAGACGTGACATTAACATCTGTTTCACAGGAGAGAAAAGTGAGAACAGATTTGAGGCTAAAGACAAAGGAGAGAAAAAGGAGAAGAGAGATAATAAAGAAGGAAAGCAGCGTAAGTCATTCACACTTTATTTATTCACCTTCTGCGCTCAGGTCATTAAACCAAACCCAAACCTCCGTGACGTTGGGGGAAACATTTGAAAAGTGTCCGATCACTGGCTCTGAATTAAATAAAATTTTGCATCACAGCCACAAGGGGCGGAGCCTTCCTGGTGATGTCACAACATAGTCTTATTAGACTGTTCCACCTGAGAGAACTGTCAGCAGCCCAGGCTGTGAGGGACGACTGGAATATAATTCATGTAAAACACTAAATAGCGCCCCCTGTGGAGCAGAACCTAACCCTGAATGAGTGAGTGATTGAGTGAGTGAGTGAGTGAGTGAATGAATGAGCGAGTCAGTGAATGAGTGTGTGAGTGAATGAGTGAATAAGTGAATGAGTGAATAAGTGAATGAATGAGTGAGTAAGGGAATGAGTGAGTGAATGACTGAGTGAGTCAGTGAATGAGTCAGTGAGTGGGTGAATGAGTGAATGAATAAATGAATGAGTGAGTGAGTGAATGAGTGAGTGAATATGAGTGAATGTGAGTGAATGAGTGAGTGAGTGAATGAGTGAGTGAATGAGTGAGTGAGTGAGTGAATGAGTCAGTGAGTGGGTGAATGAGTGAATGAATAAGTGAATGAGTGAGTGAGTGAGTGAATATGAGTGAATGTGAGTGAGTGAAAGAGTGAGTGAAAGAGTGAGTGAATGAGTGTGGGTGAGTGAGTGAGTGAACGAGTGAATGAATGAGTGAGTGAATGAGTGTGAGTGAATGAGTGTGAGTGAATGACTGAGTGAGTGAGTGAGTGAATGAGTGAGTGAGTGAATGAGTAAGTGAATGAGTGAGCGAATGAGAGTGAGTGAATGAGTGTGAGTGAGTGAGTGAATGAGTGAACGAGTGAATGAATGAGTGAGTGAGTTACAAGCCAGTTCTGTGAGGAGAGTTGTGTCTGATGTTGATATATATTTAATCGATGTAAATAACATGTAAAACACCAGTTTATTTACAAAACAAAAATGTGTAGAAAAGACGGACGCCAGAGGATTTAACTGTGTTTCTTTTCTTTTAGGACAAAGGAAAGCTAATAAAGGAATGACCTCTCAATTCTCCAAAAGTGTGGAAAATGAGCTGAACTTCTCTGGATTGGTCACTGGATTTGGTAAAGTTTGTTTATAGAAGTTCTACACGTCATTATTATATTCCTTATTTGAATGCACTCGTGTGTATGGTTTGTTCATTGTTATATATTTTAAACATGTTTATCCTCTGTTTATTGCCAAATTTCGACTCAGTCGTTAGTCACGCTTTATTTATTGTGGCTCTGTTTGTGTTTTTCTTCTCAGCGTCTCTTGGAGTGTGTGCAGTGGACAGGAGTCATCTACTGCGCCGTGAGTGCAGCTACTAAAACTAGTGTTTACTATTCTGTTTTAACAAAGATTCATCAGGAATCAAAAGAGTATTCAGACGTTTTTTGTAGGAGTGTTTCGGGGGCGGGGGCGGGGATGGCACGGTGGCGCAGCAGGTTAGTGTCGCAGTCACACAGCTCAAGGTTGTGGGTTCGATTCCCACTCCGGGTGACTGTCTCTGAGGAGTGTGGTGTGTTCTCTCTGTGTCTGTGTGGGTTTCCTCCGGGTGACTGTCTGTGAGGAGTGTGGTGTGTTCTCCCTGTGTCTGTGTGGGTTTCCTCCGGGTGACTGTCTGTGAGGAGTGTGGTGTGTTCTCTCTGTTCCTCCGGGTGACTGTCTGTGAGGAGTGTGGTGTGTTCTCCCTGTGTCTGCGTGGGTTTCCTCCGGGTGACTGTCAGTGAGGAGTGTGGTGTGTTCTCCCTGTGTCTGCGTGGGTTTCCTCCGGGTGACGGTCTGTGAGGAGTGTGGTGTGTTCTCTCTGTGTCTGTGTAGGTTTCCTCCGGGTGACACACAAGTTCTACACGTCATTATTATATTCCTAATTTGAATGCACTCGTGTGTATGGTTTGTTCATTGTTATATATATTTTAAACATGTTTATCCTCTGTTTATTGCCAAATTTCGACTCAGTCGTTAGTCACGCTTTATTTATTGTGGCTCTGTCTTTTTCTTCTCAGCGTCTCTTGGAGTGTGTGCAGTGGACAGGAATCATCTACTGCGCCGTGAGTGCAGCTACTAAAACTAGTGTTTACTATTCTGTTTTAACAAAGATTCAACAGGAATCAAAAGAGTATTCAGACGTTTTTTGTAGGAGTGTTTTGGGGGCGGGGGCGGGGACGGTACGGTGGCGCAGCAGGTTAGTGTCGCAGTCACACAGCTCAAGGTTGTGGGTTCGATTTCCACTCCGGGTGACTGTCTCTGAGGAGTGTGGTGTGTTCTCTCTGTGTCTGTGTGGGTTTCCTCGGGGTGACTGTCTGTGAGAAGTGTGGTGTGTTCTCCCTGTGTCTGTGTGGGTTTCCTCCGGGTGACAGTCTGTGAGGAGTGTGGTGTGTTCTCCCTGTGTCTGTGTGGGTTTCCTCCGGGTGACTGTCTGTGAGGAGTGTGGTGTGTTCTCCCTGTGTCTGTGTGGGTTTCCTCCAGGTGACTGTCTGTGAGGAGTGTGGTGTGTTCTCCCTGTGTCTGCGTGGGTTTCCTCCGGGTGACTGTCTGTGAGGAGTGTGGTGTGTTCTCCCTGTGTCTGCGTGGGTTTCCTCCGGGTGACTGTCTGTGAGGAGTGTGGTGTGTTCTCTCTGTGTCTGCGTGGGTTTCCTCCGGGTGACTGTCTGTGAGGAGTGTGGTGTGTTCTCTCTGTGTCTGCGTGGGTTTCCTCCGGGTGACTGTCTGTGAGGAGTGTGGTGTGTTCTCTCTGTGTCTGCGAGGGAGACATTTGAGATTGAGACGATTCATTAGCACAACAGTAAAAGCCGGCTGGGTTTTTCCTCCTTCTCGTCATCTCTCAAATATGTTTTTTGTTGTTTATGGAGGCAGTGTGAATAAACATATCAACGATTTCATGCTGCTGTTTCAGAGACAGATTTGTTCACATTACACACAGATACAGGGCACTATTGATCAATATTGATTGATTAACGAGGCTTGTGATGTGAACGCAGCCTTTAAAATATGTGTTAATCTCTGTTTGTTCAGACGCCACCATCCTGGTGTTCGACCAGAAGACGGCCCACAGACGAGTGCTCATCTCGGAGAACGGGACCCGAGCGACGGTGTCGGATGAGTCTGTGGCGTACCAGGACAACCCGGCCCGGTTCTCCGTGTGCTCTCAGGTTCTCTGTTCTAAAGGGTTCTCTCAGGGCTGCCACTACTGGGAGGTCCAGATGAGCAGCAATAACTTCTGCGGCGTGGGTCTGGCGTACGGCAGCATGGACCGCAAGGGTCCGTCCAGCCGTCTGGGCAGGAACGCTCAGTCCTGGTGTGTGGAGTGGTTTAACATCAAGCTTTCGGCCTGGCACAACAACAGCGAGACGATTCTGAATAACCCCCATCCTGAGAGAGTCGGGGTCCTGCTCAACCTCATGGGGGGCGCTGCCACTTTCTATAACATCAGAGGCAACATGGCGTATCCCTTCCACTCCTTTGTTATTCCTATGTCTGAAGCTGTGTTCCCTGCTTTCTGGATCTTCTCCAGTGGCTCCTCCGTTTCTCTGTGCAAGCTCACTAAATAACTCCTCCGGTTAAAGGAGCCGTCAGCATGTTTACCATTAACACATAGCCAATATGACAATGGAGAATAATTTCTGGAGAAAATGGCTGACTGCTTCTTAAATTATTCACTTAAATTCTTTTATTAAAACTCAGGAAAGGGTTAATTCACACTCATGATACATAACAACACTCAGCAGAACCTAATCTATAATTGTTAGGGTTCTAATCACTGCTGTGTGTTTTTATCTGTGTTTAATTACTTTGTTTATACTGTCTCTACTTCTTTGGGCTGGAGTTGGCTCTTTTCCACTGCATGGTCCCTACTCGACTGGACTGTACCCAACTCTCCTCCTCCACCAGGTGAATCAGGTCCTGGTTCTGGAAGCGGGTTCTTGTTTAGTGGCTGTTCTCTCGTGGTTCAGAGCGAGTCGAGTAGGGACTAAACCGTGGCGTGTAAACCTTGCAGAGCGCTGATCGTCCAGAGAGAGTCGTCACTCTACGCCACGCAACGCAGACGACCAGCACCAACTCTCCATCTGTAAAATCTCCAGCTGCAGCAGAGATCACGTTTGTTTTTATCCGACTCACGACGGCAGCTCGTAAAATGACGCCATGGTCTTTTGAAGAAGTTCAAACGCTCCTTGGATCGGTGGCGGACGAAAGAATCCAGCGAGAGCTGGACGCTGCAACAAGGAAGGAACAAACTCTACTGATCTGTCTGAACTGATGACGGAGCTGTGTTCAGTCCCAAACAACAACAACACGCCGATACACCATGAGTAAACACCGCTTAACGTTACCGCCGCCGTTGTTGTGGTTTCCAAAGCCCACTGTTCCCCTTAGAGACGGGGTTCATAGTCGACACCCGATACATTTCAGGGGGGAGCTGTGGGAAACCAACCAGGGGCCAATCAGAGAGTAGAGTCCAGTCGAGTCAGTACTGTGCAGTGGAAAAGTTTGAAGGTCCAGGTCCAGCTCAGAGGGACAGTCCCATACACATTACTCTATCAGTGGAATGCCTGTAGCTTGATGCTAATGACCAGCGCCTGTTTATTTACGGAGTGTTTATTCATGAGCTCCACCTTGAGCAGGTTTTATCGCCAGTGTCAAATGTGGACAAAGTCCATGGCCACAGTTCTTTAACCAGAGGAAAGGTCAGTAACACGGGCCACTGACCAGCTTCATGAGTCCTGAGACCACATTAACGAGAGCAGGACGTTCTATTTCCCTCCCAAATGTAGCAGTGTATTCAGTCGCGAGTGATTACCTTTATTTTACATTTTCCCAAAACTTTAGGTCGTAGAACGGCTGTTTCACACGATGAACGTTATATTGATTGCCCCTTTAACACTTCAAAGGACAGTCCATTCAAAGCTCCATATGATTAATGAATAGGAGTGGGTGATAACACTGCACCTTATAACCTCATCAGGAAGTGTATTTATGGATGTGTAAGAACTTCCTGTGAGGAGCTTCCAGAGACGGACGTCTGGTTCCATTCACTCACAGTGTAAACAGTTCTGACTCGTCTCTGGAACAGAAACCACTCTCAATACCCGTGTATTCATTGTGGCGCTTTAACTCTGTGTAAATAATGAAAGAGGAGTGGTACATGTCCTACGTACATTAGGACTGCAGTAAAAATACTGTACTGTTTCATATCCTCTGTAACATAGGCATCCAAGGGTATTAATCCGCAGCACGTAGCGCCGGAGTACCCGGGTGTACAGAAGCGGTCAGGAGCCCGTGTCGTAGCCGGGGCAATGGAAATATGAATATGTTACTTTAGTTTCATATGAGCCCGGGCTTGTGTTGACCTCTCCACATCAGAAACAGCTGATACTTCCGTTTAGGACAGCTACTGATGAGCACCGCTCTGGTTAAAGACGAGACGAACCCCCGCTGAGCTGATCTAGGACCAGATCCACCCACGGGTTGAGCCTGACATATGATACGAGAGGCTGGAAACCTGGCCTCAGATCAGTAAAGAGGGGCTTTATTTTTCACTGGCACCTGTTCAGAAGCAGAACACAGGCCCAAATCTTTACTTATGTGTGGTTTGTTCACGGTGCTTTTATGCTTTAAAAGGAGTAGCAGAACTAGTGTTCTCCTCCAAGCGTGTTGAGATGATGTACCAGAACTAGCACTTAGTGTTCTCCTCCAAGCGTGTTGAGATGATGTACCAGAACTAGCACTTAGTGTTCTCCTCCAAGCGTGTTGAGATGATGTACCAGAACTAGTACTTAGTGTTCTCCTCCAAGCGTGTTGAGCTGACGTACCAGAACTAGCACTTAGTGTTCTCCTCCAAGCGTGTTGAGCTGACGTACCAGAACTAGTACTTAGTGTTCTCCTCCAAGCGTGTTGAGATGATGTACCAGAACTAGTACTCAGTGTTCTCCTCCAAGCGTGTTGAGATGATGTACAGAACTAGCACTTAGTGTTCTCCTCCAAGCGTGTTGAGCTGACGTACCAGAACTAGCACTTAGTGTTCTCCTCCAAGCGTGTTGAGATGATGTACCAGAACTAGTGCTTAGTGTTCTCCTCCAAGCGTGTTGAGATGATGTACCAGAACTAGTAATTAGTGTTCTCCTCCAAGCGTGTTGAGATGATGTACCAGAACTAGCACTTAGTGTTCTCGTCCAAGCGTGTTGAGATGATGTACCAGAACTAGCACTTAGTGTTCTCCTCCAAGCGTGTTGAGATGATGTACCAGAACTAGCACTTAGTGTTCTCCTCCAAGCGTGTTGAGATGATGTACCAGAACTAGTACTTAGTGTTCTCCTCCAAGCGTGTTGAGCTGACGTACCAGAACTAGCACTTAGTGTTCTCCTCCAAGCGTGTTGAGATGATGTACCAGAACTAGTGCTTAGTGTTCTCCTCCAAGCGTGTTGAGATGATGTACCAGAACTAGTAATTAGTGTTCTCCTCCAAGCGTGTTGAGATGATGTACCAGAACTAGCACTTAGTGTTCTCCTCCAAGCGTGTTGAGCTGACGTACCAGAACTAGTGCTTAGTGTTCTCCTCCAAGCGTGTTGAGATGATGTACCAGAACTAGTGCTTAGTGTTCTCCTCCAAGCGTGTTGAGCTCCAGTGACACAGTTGTGTTTGTGGCTTGGGGAGAAGGAGCTGGTTTATTCTGTAAACGTTATTCAGATTATTCAGATTTCCTGTAATAATTTCTTTAATATAATCTTTAATATTGGGAATTTAACCCTAAAGCTTCTGCACTGAAAATCAAAACATGAGCCGCTAGTTCCCATTAGCATTAGTCAGATTTGTAAACGTTTGTCTTTGTTAAACCTGTACTGAAGCTATCTACTGAATGTTTCCGTGCTGTGGTCAGTTTGACGCATGCAATAAATAAAGTGATTATTGTCTGTTCCCTGGTGTCTGAGGTGTTTTATTTATAACAACAGTCGGAGCAGAGGAGTGTGGAAAAATATTTATTAAGGGTTCAGGTCCAAAACTTCAGCTTTACATTCACTTCCGCAATTTTTAACTCATTCATGTCCAACAGTTAGCATTTAGCACAAAATAAACAATGACTGCCTCAAGCCTCGGTGACTATTTTTCACCTGGAAATCAAGACTGTTGTGTAGTAGATCAGGATGTTTTCTTCACGTATCCTGCTAACTGTGGTCAAACGTGGTGTAGAACATAAAACGGTAAATATAACGGTCAAAAAGCTGTATATTTACAGTTTAATTCTGACCTCCTTTCAATGTAAATAAAACACAAACAGAAAAAAACAATACATTTATAACCATTGTCAGTTTACAGTAGTTAGATTCAACAGGAATTTCACGTAAAACACATCTGTAGCTGTAACAGGGAACGACGGCGGGGCTTTTTCTCGTACCGTGGCCGAGCTTTACCAGGGCTGGGGTGGTTCCACCAGGAGGGGTTTCAAAGGGTGACTCCAGTGGGGTTTAATCTCCCAGTGGAAGCACAAACATCGTCATTTTGTTTTTTTCTGCTGTTCTTTTCAGCACCGGGTGTCGACAAAGAGAGGGATGTTCCTAAATTACTCTAAGTTACTATTATTTTACCATAACACCACCCACAACATAAAAATACAAATTATAATAATTATAAAAGCTTTCTGAAGAGAATCAGGCGGCGCACACACGTTATAATCATCTTCACAGCCTCAGAAACAAAACAACTTCAAACCTAAAGTCCCCACAGCTTCATTCACTCATTCACTGAGCGCTTTCTTTTTACAAATGGAATGTATTCAAATACATTTCCTTTCTATTGAAATCTTTTAAGTGTTCGTTCACGACGTCTGTGTTTACGTCCTGAACTCACTTCACATCACAGAAACACAGGACGCTGGATATATGTAAACAAGGTTTGTGACATCACAAAATAAGAACATGTTTTCTAAGCACTCCGTATACGGAAACGTAGGTGTGAAAACCACTCGTTTTCAAGTCTGTGCATTTGTGACATCACAAAAACAAGATGGTGGATGAATGTAGACAAGTTTTGTGACATCACAGACACACAGACTTAAGAATGGGCGGTTTTTATAGCGAAATGTCCATGATTGGATTGTATGGACTTGGAAAGTGAAAGGAGTTGCTTTAAATTTCTGTAACACCAGCACTTTAAATGTGATGTGAAATATTTAAATTTTATGTTTATAATTTTACAGCAGGGTTCCAGGGTTCCATTGGAGACTCAAAAGTGTGCGTAGGTGTAAGTAAATGTGTGTGAGTGAATGTGTGAGTGTGTGTCGCCCTGTGGAGGACTGGCGCCCCCTCCAGGGTGTGTTCCCGCCTTGCGCCCAGTGATTCCGGGTAGACTCCGGACCCACCGCGACCCTGAACTGGATAAGGGTCACAGACAATGAATGAAATAGTGAATTTTACAGCTACATATTTACATCTAATATTCTAACACAAATTAAATATGAATTTACTAATTATCTGCATATTACATACAAATTAAAATCTGTGTATTTTGAATATATTCCATTTTCCTCTGAGGTGAAAACTCGACAGAAACAGAAACACGGCGCTAAATACATTTCAGAAAACGTTCCTCTGCTCAGAGAGTCGTCAACAGTGTGGATGCCTCACTCTGAGAAACTTCAAAATAAAAGCTCTTTATCTCTGAGAAACTTCAAAATAAAAGCTCTTCTCTAGTATTTCTCTTTACAAACAGGCAGCAAGCTGTGGATAGAAAACTCTCAGTGCTTTATGGCTTAGTCCGCATTTCCTTTATCTACAGCAATAATAATAATAATAATAATAATAATAATAACTAAGGAATACCAGTGGGAATCTGATGGAAATAAATAGTATGAAATTCACTGTGAATAGAGCTACATTTAAAGCTTTTATTAAAATTCTACCTCTTCACTCTGTCTCTCGGCAGCTCCACTGACCACACACCGGAGCACGCTGTAGTTTCACAGTCACAGACTGTAGTCCTTCTGTCGCTCTGCATACTTTTTAGCCCCATTTCATCAATGCTCAGGACCCCCACAGGACCCCCCCACGGAACAGGTTTGATTCTGATCTCACACCACCACCACGTCACACCTGCTCTGAGCGCTGAAGAACAAAGTATGCAGAGCAACAGGTAGACTACAGAGTGCACCTGTAAACTTTTGGGGTTTAGATCTCCTCAGCTTTTCTGTCCTTTTATAAAAATCAAACCAAGATTTTAGAATAATTTCAGTGTAAACCAGGCTTTAAATAAAACACAAAATTAAGAAATGGAAAGAAATAAAAATAAATCAGAGTTGATCTGAAGCTACAGGTGAGACCCGTGTTTACTGAGCATCTTCAGGTCATGAGCAAATGTTTGATCGGGTCCTTGATCGACCTGCGGCCTTGTGTGTGTTTGTACGAGCAACCGGCCAAAACCTGGCTTCGGAATAAGCTCCGGACGCTCAAAATCCAGCAATTAATACATTTTCGGATACGATTTTACAGCGATGTGTTTAAATACCACACATTTAAAGGTGTCTTACACAATGCAGAATGATTTTTTCATTGTTATTTAAACAGTAAATAAACAAATCCCCCCTGTAGCTCCTTAAAAACCCAAAACTAAAACCAAAAACACACAAAGAACAGAAAGGTAGCTGCTGTTAGAGCAGAATCAATGGCACATTACTCACACACGTCTACAACCTCCTCATATTCAGGTCCATACAACATCGGCCACAAGATTAAAACCACCGAACACCGATGACCTGGGGACACGGCCTCATCTTGTGGCTGATGTGTCTGTGTTGTTATTAATATGTGGCCAACCACACCCTTATATTTCACAGGATTTGGTGAGGATTATTGCACAAAACCGTCTTCAAACTCGAGTAAGAGTTCCCCTACGTTTTTAAGGTGGTCCAGTGGGACACAATCAGTGCATGCTTTATATCTTTATACAGCAGGCTTTTTCAGTGCTAAAGTCACAGTTAAAGTCACTCTCTGTGTGTGATTCTCAGCTCTAAGAGAGTGGCTCTGATAAGGTTTGGATCTCACTCTGTGGCTAAATAAAATAAAAGGTTAGACACCCTCTTGTCTAACGTTTCTTCTGAAGTTAATGGTTATTTAGAAGCGGTTTTGTCTGTTTCTGAAGTAAAAACAGCTTTGACTTCTCAGGCAATGCTTTACACCACATGGTGTAACCTTTCTGTGAGCATTTGATGGCATTCGGCCACAGAAACTTCAGTGAGGACAGCTACTGATTTTGGACAGATAGTTCTAGGGGGGTTCACTTCTGTAGCTCAAGCTTAGCATTGGACACTGGTAGTAGCTGTAGTCAGTCATTATACGGGGCGTCTACAAACATTTGGACACAGTGCAGGCTCCCGAAGCTAATTTTCTGAATCAATCTGATTAACTTAAGCCCTAAATTAATATAATTCCATGTAGACGCCCCTTAAGTTCAGGCTTAAAATATCTGTCTAATTTTACTTGAGGTTCACTCTACGCCACTGACCCCTTGTGGACGGCCGAGGAAAAGCAAGAGCTTTGGCAAAGGTGGGGGCAATACATAGGAGCGCAGACATTATGGGATGCGGTTGTTATGGTAACTAAACAGGTTAACCTGAAGCCTCCGGAGCCGCTGTGTGTTATTCTCAGAGATACAGGACTAACACGGGACTATGGTTTAAATAACCACCTTAAATCTAGACTAGGAACTAGGAACAGTCGAAAACTATTTGCCTGTTATCTGGACATGGATTTGGACGAGTCCAGAGCCTAATCTCCATTTAAAATGCTGCATAGTCCAGGATTAAGCTTAATCCATGTCCACAAACCAGACCCTACGAGCAGCGTAGTTTAAAGTCAAGGGGAAATGCCCAACAATAGGACGAGGGAGGGCTTGCCCTTAAGCGAGGGAATCCCAAGAGACCACCATCAACTCACGGGAGGTGGTATGTGATCAGTCCACGATGCTGAAGACGCTTAGCTCATATTCCAGCTCTGGAGTGTTCACAGTGGTCTCTCGGGACAGTGCCTCCAGGTTCCGCAGAGTGTGAGGCATTCCCTCGCTTAAGGGCAAGGCCACCCTCCTCCTCCAGGTTGGAGATTCCCCTCACCAGAGGAGTCCTCAGTGTCAGTGATGGACTACATTCTCTTGAACATATAATGGATCCAGGTCGTACAGAAGGCTTTATTTCACGACTTAAAATAAGGAGGGAATAAGGAGCCACTGAAGACTCATTCTGGGTCTGATTGGGAATAA
Source organism: Hoplias malabaricus (assembly GCF_029633855.1). Classification (NCBI taxonomy): domain Eukaryota; kingdom Metazoa; phylum Chordata; class Actinopteri; order Characiformes; family Erythrinidae; genus Hoplias; species Hoplias malabaricus. The sequence goes on along the minus strand of NC_089802.1, from coordinate 78,735,496 downwards.
CACACAGCAGCTCTGGAACCGAAAGCTGTTGTTTCTCCGCCCCCGAGTCGTGCTATAAATGGCTGTGGGGTGCAGAGATGACCTTATAGAGACGAAGCGCTCTTCTCTGGAGTGTACTTGGCGTTTGTGCTGCGGTGAGCTGCGTAACCTTCGCCCTCGGAGCCGCTGGAGTCGTCCTCGTCGTCATCGGTCTGCTCGGCGCTGTGGTACAGCATCAGGGCCTGGGTTTTGTGGGTAATGGTGATGGTGCAGGGACCCTGAGCCCACGGCTCTCCGTCCACCTGCATCGGCATTCGGGAACTCTTCAACACCAGCTGCAGGAGAAATACAGGGTTCTCACCATGTCACAGGACGAGGAGAAAGCAGAGTTGAGCCCTCTAACAATCTACAGTGTTTGTGCGCATTCACATGACCCCCCCCCCCCACACACACACAGAAAGAGTCCAGACCAAATTGTGGAAAATTTCTGGTGGAAATACTCAAAGCTGCATGTAGTTTTGCCACATTTTTTCCACTCCACTAACTCCACTACAGACGCCTGCAGGAGCAACAGGCTACATTGCTTCAACAAGAATGGGCGGGGCTAAAGTGCTGTTATAGTGAGTGATATCACACTCATGATGAATGAAACACACGTAGCTTAATTTGTATCGAGTGGTGAGTGAATGGTTCGTTTTAAAACTTTACAATTTACAAACCGGATTACAAAAAAGTTGGGACACTAAACAAATTGTGAATAAAAACTGAATGCAATGATGTGGAGGAGGAGCCAACATCTAATATTTTATTCAGAATAGAACACAAATCACAGATCAAAAGTTTAAACTGAGAGAATGTCTCATTTTAAGGGAAAAATATGTTGTTTCAAAATTTCATGGCGTCAACAAATCCCAAAAAAGTTGTTACAAGGCCATTTTTTACCACTGTGTGGCATCCCCCCTTCTTCTTACAACACTCAACAGACGTCTGGGGACAGAGGAGACCAGTTTCTCAAGTTTAGAAATAGGAATGCTCTCCCATCCATCCATCCATTCCATCCATGTGGAGCTTGCTTAGAAATGGCTTCCTCTTTGCACTGTAGAGTTTCAGCTGGCGACGGCGGATGGCATGGTGGATTGTGTTCACTGACAATGCTTTCTGGAAGTATTCCTGAGCCCATTCTGTTATTTCCTTGACAGTGGCGTTCCTGTTTGAGGTGCAGTGACGTTTAAGGGCCTGGAGATCACGAGCATTGACGTGGGAAACAATTTTATTACTTTGTGTTTGTGGACAAATATTCTTAAATGATGATTAGTTAAAATTAGCATTTGTAACTACATACTCATTCTGTGAAATCTTGTACCTTATATGCATTTATATAAATGACTAACCAGCATTCACACATGTAGTTAAACATTTTTTGATCCTGCACGACTATATGGCATGATAACTCACGTGATATTTACACATTCTTAATTCTTAAACGTCTAACCTTGAACAGATGTGCACTCCAGGCTTTTAGTACACTGACATCAATGATAGTGTTGGCTCAGGAGGGCTGAAGTGTAGGGGCATGTTGATGACCTTGAAGTGCATTAGTGACTCCCTAAATTTTGGTCACGGGAGAGGAGTCTTGGGAAGAGAGGTCCATTGTCAGCCTGGCCATAACGAATGTCTTTGGGGTCACGGAATGCACTTGAAACTTTCACGTGAAGAGCTGAGTACTAACACGTGAAATTATGCATATTAATATACGCTAATCAGCCAGAAACGCCTCATCGGCAGGGTTTACGTCATATGGGGTATAACTGTCGGAGTCAGATCTTGGAGAGGTCAGAGCTTTACTTGGGAGGGGCATTAAACTCTTTTCGATGTATAGTTCTCCTGGATCCAGTATTGTTAAATAAATACTTTGATTTGCTTTGAACTTCACTCGACTGGTTTCTGCGACTCTTCCGGAACGAACACGTCCTCCCCGAAGAGGGAGGGTGTATTTTGGACCTTTTTGATATTTTCTAAATTTTAATTACTTTGAGAACGGTCCAAAAGAACATTTTTATCTTCAGCATCCAGTAGAGTTTTACGGCCTTGACCCTTACGCACAGCAATTGTTCCAGATTCTCTGAATCTTTTGATGATGTTATGCACGGTTGATGATGAGAACTTAAAAGTCTTTGCTATTTTACGCAGGGTAACACCATTCTGGTATCGCTGCACTATCTTTCTGCTCAACAATGGTGGAATTGGTGATCCTCTTATCATCTTGGCTTCAGAGAGACACTGACACTCTGAGAAGCTCTTTTTATACCCAATCATGTTGTAATTGACCTAATTAGTGTTAATTGGTCTTCCAGCTGTTCGTTATATGCTCAATTTCCTTTTTCCAGCCACTTATTGCTACTTTTCCCAACTTTTTGGGGATTTGTTGACACTGTGAAATTTTGAATCAACATATTTTTCCTTTAAAATGTTACATTTACTCAGTTTAAACTTTTGATCTGTCATCTATGTTCTATTACGAATAAAATATTGACATTTGCCGTCTCCACATCATTGCATTCAGTTTTTATTCACAATTTGTTTAGTGTCCCAACTTTTTTGGAATCCAGTTTGTACCTAAGTTCTTCTGTAAAGGTCCTGTCATGCCTCTTCTCGGCCAATCACCCCAGGTGCGGTGAAAAGGTTCAGTCATAGCTCTAACATCCTCCAGTACTGCATCTCCCACAGGGGAGACATTCACCAACACTGAGCAAAGGAGCAGAAGGATGAGTCCTTCCTCTGTAGAAACATATGACTGAACCTCTATCTTCAAGTTGTTGTTCTGTACTGTCGGTGTCCAGAAGGGAGACAGAGAAGTGAGGAGCACTCCCAGGTCTACACTCAGATGACTGCTGGTATCCAGGAACAGCAGCTGCACCACAGGGTGGAAAATGCATGTGGGTTTTCTTTGATTGAAAACAAATATGAATATAAATAATAAAAAATAAAATAGTAATCAGCCCAAGTGATAACAGCTGGTGCTGACACTTCATAAGCCCTCCACGCTGCTCTCCCAGTGCAGAGTCTTGTGTTTGTGCTGAACCAGACCACGCTGGTAATTTGGTATTTTCCTTCAAAAGGAATCTTTCTGGTTCCTTTTGAATCCTCTACCCTTGAGTTAAATCAACTCACAAGCTCTTTTTCTCTCGTTTCTCCAGCAGTCTGGAGAGAGTTTCCCTGTGTGGATTTTGGTCTCACTGCCTTGCTTTCTCCTTTGCAGTTTGAGGGAAAAAAAACGATTTGATTTTTGCCTTTATTGCACCCCCCCCCCCCCCCCCCCACTTTCGTTGTGAAAACAGCTGTAAGGTTCATCGTGGCACAAAGGGTTTGTCAGCTGTGTCTCGTAATTGTTACTTGCGGGGGATCGATTCCTGTTCTAAACTTTAATTTTGGTTTGAGTTTTATTCTTTCTTTACTTCTTGTGGTTTCCTAATTCGCCAAGTCTCCCAGCGAGTGCAATACCACTTTATTCCAGTAGGATGTACTGTGGAGACACGTTGAGAAAGAACATTCAGGAGAAGAACAGTAGCAGAGATTAGACTGTGTACATGTGAGAGTGGGTTGAATAGTTGGAATGCTTGGTGGAACAGACTTGGGACGAGTACTGCAAGATTCTCGAGCAGTTTTTTGAAGCAAATGAGATTGAGGATGGTGATAAGCAGAGTGCTATCCTAATAAGTGTGGTAGGTCTAGCCACATACAAGCTCATGAGAAACCTGGTGAGTCCAGATAAGCCAAGTACAAAGACGTACGGCCAGTTAAATAAGATACTAAAAAACACTTCAATTCTAAGCCAAGCGAGATAGTGCAGAAGTTTAGGTTTGACTCGTGGTCCCGGCAGCCTACTGAATCTGCGAGCGCATATGTAGCAGAGCTCAGGCAACTAGCTCATGACTGTAACTTTGGCACTACATTGGAACAAATGTTAAAAGATCGTCTGGTATGCGGGGTTGCGGACGATAGGATTCAAAGACGTCTGCTGTCCGAACCGGACCTGAGCTTTGAGAAGGCATTTCAGTTAGCAGTAGCTGCAGAAACTGCAAACAGAAATGCCCAAGACCTACAAAGGACGCCTGTAGCTTTCAACAAAGTGAAAACGGAGGGTCACCTGAAGAGGGGAGATGAAAAAAAGGAACACTGGCATGCATGAGAACAGAAGCTTCAATACAGAGAAGTAAACCACTTGAAGTGACAATGGACATGAACAGCGAGAAAGTGACCTTGAAATAGACACTGAATGCAGTGTAAGCATTATGAATGAAAAGTTATTCAAAGAGAAATGGAAAAAAAACAACCCAAAATAAATGAAACTAAACTGTCTCTGAAATCATACACAGGAGAGGAAATCAACATAGTGGGAGTAGCTAATGTAGAAGTGAACTATACACAGCAAATAAAGACATGCCTCTAGTGGCAGTGAAAGGGACGGGCCCTAGCTTGTTAGGTAGAGGATGGCTCGAGGCTTTAAAGCTGAAATGGGATGAAATAAAACATGTGAAAACAGGGGCACAGGGATTATAAGAAGTACTCTCAAAGCATGAAGATGTTTTCAAACAAGAACTAGGCAGGTTAAAGGGAATGAAGGCCACAATCTGCGTGTCTACTGAAGCCCTTCCCAAGTTCTACAGCCTCCACCCTATCGTTCCTATGTTGAAGCCAGATGGGTCCATCATCAACAGGAAACGGTGCCTCATCTCTCTAGCAATATCCAGTTCCTCTGGTCGAAGAACTCTTTAATACACTGGCAGAAGGGGAGAAGTTCTCCAAACAATGAAGAGTTTGCTACAAGGCCTGCCTAGAGTAGCGATCTATTTAGATGATATTCTGCTAACAGGAAGAGACCTGGCTGAGCATCTGAGTACGTTGGATGAGGTACTCAGAAGATTAAAAGAAGCCGGTCTGCGACTGCACAGGCGTAAGTGTTCATTCTTACAGGATCAGGTTGAATACTTAGGGCACAAGATTGATGCTGAAGGTCTGCACCCAGTGCAAACCAAGGTAAGAGCCATTGAGGAAGCTCCACGTCCAACCACAGTGACTGAGCTAAAAGCATATCTTAATCTTTTGAACTATTATAACAAGTTCCTACCTAATCTTGCCACACACTTGGCTCCACTACACAGATTACTGAGGAAAGATGCCCAGTGGACCTGGAAAAAAGATCAAGAAGATGTGTTTTGCTTGTCTAAACAGTTCTTGAAATCAGCAAATGTCCTGTGTCACTATTCGCCAGATAAAGAACTTGTGCTGGCATGTGACGCCTCATCGTATGGAGTGGGAGCTGTGCTGTCACACGTCATGGAGAGTGGGGTAGAAAAGCCCACAGGATTCATGTGGCGCATGTTGACACCAGCTGAAAAGCGGTACTCGCAGCTGGACAAGGAGGGTTTAGCCATCATATTTGGAATCAAGCGATTTCACAAGTACATCTATGGGCGAACTTTCACTATTACTACTGATCACAAACCGTTAATATCACTTTTCAATGAAATGAAGCCGGTACCTCAGATGGGGTCGCCGAGGGTGCAGAAGTGGGCAACACTCCTGAGAACGTATGAATACAGCAGGCTGCCATTACCACAAACAGAAGAGGAGGATGATACAGGACAACTCCTTATGTTGGATGTGATGGAAGATCCTCCAATCACAACGGGTGAAGTGAAGCGGTGGGCAGCAAAAATGAAACACTATCTCAAGTATTGTGGTGGTGTTTAAAGGGTTGGCCAGAAAAGGTGGCTATGACCTTCAAGGCCTACAGCCAGAGGAGGCAAGAACTTAGTGTCAAAGATGGATGTGTGCTCTGGGGAGCTAGAGTGGTTGTGCCAAAGAAGGGGAGGACCAACATATTAAAGCAACTGCACTGCACGCACCCAGGCATCTCCAGAATGAAGGGGTTGGCATGTTCATACATGTGGTGGCCAGGAATGGATGCTGACATAGAGAAAGAAGTACAGTCTTTCATGCCAGGAAATCAGAAAGCACCCAGCTGCAGTGCCTCTTCATCCTTAGGAGTGGCCAGAGACATCCTGGAGTAGACTACATGTTGACTATGCTGGCCCATACTTAGGCAAGATGTTTCTTATAGTGGTGGATGCACATTCAAAATGACTTGATGTGTATCCCACAAGCAGAGCAACAAGTCATGTCACCATAGAGAAACTCAGACAGTGCTTTAGCACCCATGTCCTACCACAGACAATAGTATCTGATAATGGTACATGCTTTACAAGCCAAGAATTTGAACCATTCCTGAAACAGAATGGCATACAACACATAACATCTGCGCCCTTTCATCCGGCATCAAATGGCTTAGCTGAAAGAGCCGTACAAACAGTCAAACAAGGAATGAAGAAAATGAAAGGAGATAATTTGAAAACAAAAGTAGCAAGATTCCTGTTCAATTATAGAATCACAGCTCAAACTACTACAGGCTTGTCTCCGGCAGAAATGTTGATGTGAAGAAGACTGCGTTCCACACTGATCTCCTGCTACCTGATGTGAAGTCAAAGATTCGAAAGAAACAACTCCAGCAGAAAGAACAATTCTCAAACAGCAGGTGGAGAAGTTTCTCTCCGGGGGACGATGTGTACATTCAGAACTACGGATATGGCCCAAAATGGGTTCCTGCCATCAGCAAGATGAACACAGGGCCTATCTCCTATAAAGTGCAGCTTGGAGACAGATGCATCGTGAGACGTCATGTGGATCAGATTCAGAAGCAACATGCTCCAAGGACTGAGACACACCGAACATGACACTGGAACCTGTGAGTCTTCAGATTCAGTTGGAATGCTTGGTGGAGTTCAAGAATGAAATAATAAAAGTGATTTCTCTGAATCATCTTTATTGAAGGATCAAGTTATCACACTTCTTTTCATCTTTTGTCAGTTTGTTCCCTTTGATTTTCGTTCCCAAGAAACTTGTACATTATTATAGGAGTTAGTTTCCTCTCTAGGTTTAAAACGTACTGTCACATTCACCATTACCTCCTACGTCATACATTGGTACACTCACCACTTTTTCACCCAAACGACACCGGTTCGATTCCCACCGTGTGGAGAGCATTCTTATCTGCACTTGAGTCTTTCCTCTTGGTAAACTTTACAGCACTAATATCACAGTCTCTCCCCTGTACACAGCCGTCCCGTTACAAATTGTGTTCAGTAGAATTGTTCTCATTTTGGTGTCTGGATTTCACCATTAGTGTTTTCTTTAGTTCTGTGGTCTATAAGGATGCAGGAGTCTTTTACTCAAGGAAATTACAAAACAATTCATGTTAACGCTGCCATATTGTGAGCTTGACTGAGAAAAGATCATCATTAACGTTAGAGAGTGAGGCTGTGTCAAACACAACACACTGTGGAACTTTACACACTACACTACAGAGACACTGCTGAGGGTGGTGTGTGTATTCACACTGTTCAGAGCAGCAGTGTGCAGTTTTGGACACGGCCAGAGACTAACGTTAACTTCCTGCATGTTTAGAGCTCTTTCTCAGGCCCTGAACACAGCTGATATTAACATTCACTAACTCTCAGATCCTCCTCTGTTTCTCTAACAGTTAAATACCTGCCTCTTTCAGAATTGTAATTGTCCCTCATTGTTATCTCTTTGTGCTCTTGTCACTGACCTCAGGCCAGAGCTGGTCAACACTAACTTATAAACCAGACTCTCTGATGAGGAAAAGCTGAGTACAGCAGCTTTAGGTTTGAACCCTGTGTCTGACTCACTGCCAAAATATGTTGAGCTCTGTGACGCACTGTGAAGCATTTTCTTTCTCACCATGGTAACACGTCTTACACATCCGTTGCAGTTCCCCTACAATACTCTCTGGCTCATTTCCTGCCCTGAAAAAAATATGTCCTGGACTCGTGAGCCACCAGCTGAAACCAGCTCCCTCTACAGGCCAAGTCGCTGTAAGAGACTGGTCACCAGGAGAAAAGGTTTATTCATAAGCCATTTTATGGGCAAGGCAAGTGTATTAATAGAGCACCTTTCATACGAGAGCAATTCAAAGTCCTTTACAGAAAAAAAACATTTAAAACTAAGAAAAAAATCATAAAAGTCCAATAAATCAATCAAAACATTGCAGTAAAAGAAAATACATATAAACAATATAATGATTAAATGATTAAAACAATTTAAAATGATACAATAAAAGAAAAGAAATAAAATGCTGTTACTGAATAAAACTACTGAGTGTTTTAAACCGAACTGTAGCTGCTCAAATGTTTTAAGACTTGATTTAAAAGCATCTAAAGTCAGGGCTGTTCTAATGTTCTCGGTCTGGTTCTGTTTCAGAGCGGCGCCGGAGCTAAACGCTGCTTCTCCATGTTTAGTTTTGACCTGAGACAGGACTAACTCTAGTTCCTAAAGATCTGAGAGCTCTGCTCGGCTCATATCTCTGTAGCAGATCTGATAAACACACTGGTCCTACAGTTGGGGGGGGGGGGGTTGATCTCTTCTTTTGCTCTGAGTGAGACTCTGGCAGCTGCATTTTGAATGAGCTGAAGCTGAAGTTGTTTAATGGTCTTTTGTGGAAGTCCAGCTCAGAGATCATTACAGTAATCACTGCTAGAAATAAAGGCATGGATAAGTTTCTCCAGCTCTGGTTTAGTCAGAAAATCTCTGATCTACTGATGTTCTTAAGATGGTAAAATGCTGATCTAGAAACTGCTTTAATATGAGACTAAAACTGATCTGAGTCCATTAATACACCAAGGTTGCGAGCCAGTTCTTTAGATTTGAGGGCCCTCGAGTCCAGATACACAGCCAATCTTTGTTTCTCAGTGCTATTCCCAAAGAGAATCTCAGTTTTATCTTTATTCAGCTGCAGAAAGTTGTGTTGGTGAAGTGCAGCTGAGCAGCTTTTGTGGTGGAGAAAACAAAGGGGATGCTTTGTGATGGAGCCGTGGTAAATGCTGCAGTCAGTCACTGGTTCCAAATGGACTATTTCTGGGAAACACAGATGTGTCACCTCTGGCCTAAAGTCTTTTTTCTGAGTCTTAAATCGGACAGATATGAATTGATGGATCTACATTTTTTATCTAAATGTTGTTATTATATGTTGGATATGTATTTTTTCAAAGTAAATGTCACTAAACTCACAATTTCAAAACACAAAAGAGCACAAGTGTTTTTTAATTTCATTTAATGAAGTGTGTCTTTAATAATAGAAGTTTATTAAATGCCATGTAAATAAAACTCAGATTTACTAAATACACTTTCAAATAAGCTTTTAAGCTCCGTACACCAGTGTCTTCATCAAGCGCTTGTATGATCCTGGTACACTGCACAATGATACGTTCCTGACACTGGGCCCCAGTGTTACATTTTTCATTCAGTTTGCAGCTGAGGACACGGAAGAAGGGAACGTTATTTGTTCCAAAGTGTCCCAGGTCTAGGACGACAAACCACAGGATAACACCCAGTTACTTTCCTTTTTTTACTTTGCCTCTAAAGTGATTTAATATTTTGTGGTGAGTGGCATCAAAAAAGAAAAAGTATTTATTCATACACTGTCTTGATTCAGTTTTCGCTTCACACGCCATAAACAGGGTACTGACTCATGGTTTTAAAAGTCTATTGAGATAGAGGGAGTTTCCGTTGCTCTGATGGGCTGTTTCTGTACCCGTTTGGAAGCTGTTCGCTCGGGTTTTCCTGTTTACTCATTTCCACTGTTATTTCTATATTTATATCTGTTTTTATAACCTACTAACCATCCATAGGACAGCCTTATAGAGTATAGAAATGCCCTCACTAAAGCTCGCTCAGCATATCTGGCCTCGCTGATCTCCAGTAATAAAAATAATCCGAGAGCACTGTTTAGTGTGTTTTCTAGAATTACAAAAAATCAAGCAGGTTCTGAACAACTAATTCCAGCAACTCTCACCAGTAAAGATTTTATGGACTTTTTTAATAATAAAATTGAGAATATTAGACAACAAACTCAAGCCACAGGACCAAATCCATCCTGGCTGCCACCCGATGTGAATGATATAAAACATAATATAACTGTAAAAGAAAGACTTGAAACCTTTTACCCACTCCCACAATTAGAACTAGAGAAGATTATCACCTCCGCAAACTGTACAACTTGCACACTTGATGCAATTCCCACAAAGTTGCTCAAAAAAGTACTACCAGCTATTATTGATCCTCTTCTAACTATAGTAAACTCATCCCTTAGTCTGGGCCATGTACCCAAAGCTTTTAAACTAGCAGTTATTAAACCTATGATCAAGAAACCAAATCTTGATGCTAGTACACTGTCTAATTACAGGCCTATTTCTAATTTGCCATTTCTGTCCAAGATCTTAGAAAGAGCTGTGGCCCAACAACTTAGTTCATATCTACATAAGAATCATATATATGAAAAATTCCAATCTGGATTCAGGCAACATCATAGTACAGAGACAGCTCTAGTCAAGATAACAAATGATCTTCTTCTTGCCTCTGATCAAGGCCACGTATCCCTGTTGGTGCTTCTTGACCTAAGCGCAGCCTTCGATACAATAGACCACAATATTCTCATAGAAAGGTTAGAAAACATGGTTGGAATCACAGGGACAGCCCTATTATGGTTCAAATCTTACTTAACGGAACGTTATCAATTCGTAAAAGTAAACAATCTAAATTCAAATTATTCTAAAGTAAGATTTGGAATTCCACAAGGCTCTATTTTAGGACCATTATTATTTACATTATACATGTTACCGCTAGGCACAGTTATAAGAAACCATGACATTAACTTTCACTGTTACGCAGACGACACACAATTGTATATTTCAGCCAAAGCCCGATGACAAACACAGATTAAAGAAAATAGAGGACTGTGTAAAAGACGTGAAAGGCTGGATGTTGCGTAACTTCCTCCTTCTAAACAGCAACAAAACAGAGGTCCTGCTTTTGGGTCCAAAAGTGGCAAGAAATAAATTATCAGATTTAATTTTAAATCTCGCTGACTTTCCAGTTAAACCTGGTTCAGCAGCAAAAAATCTTGGTGTCATAATTGACCCGGATTTATCATTTGATCAACACATAGGTAGTATCACTAGGACAGCTTTTTTACATCTTCGCAATATTGCTAAGATTAGAAATGCCTTATCCCTCCAGGACGCAGAAACATTAGTACATGCCTTTATTACTTCAAGGCTTGACTACTGTAACGCACTACTGTCAGGATGCACCAGCAGCAATTTAAGAAAACTTCAACTAGTTCAAAATGCTGCAGCTAGGGTCCTCACTAAAACTAGAAAATTTGAACATATCAGCCCAGTTTTATCATCACTTCATTGGCTGCCTGTTAAATTCCGCATTGACTACAAAATTTTGTTATTAACATATAAAGCTCTACATGGGCTTGCTCCTGAATATCTTCAAGATACAATTTCCTATTATGAGCCTCCACGTTCACTCAGATCACAGAATACTGGATTTTTAAATGTTCCCAGAATTCAGAAGGCCTCAGCTGGGGGAAGAGCCTTTTCTTATAAAGCCCCCCAACTCTGGAATGATCTTCCAAAAAATGTTCGGGACTCAGACACAGTCTCAATCTTCAAATCTAGGCTAAAAACTCATTTGTTTAGTTTATCATTTGGTAGCTAATGCTCCCCCATAGATAAAGGCGGCAGATCCGGGGGGTCCATGGACACAGGGAATTATAGTAAACTGAGACGCTGGTGCTGTCGTCCCGCCGTTTCTCGCGATCACTCAGGTTTGTTGACGGTGGAGCGGAGGGATGCCAGTGTTTCAGGATGCTCCCGTGTCTGTGTGTCCTCCTGGTTCTTTCCTTTTAGTTAAAGCTGTCATAGTCAGATCTGCCGGAGTCATTAGCCACACTCTGGAAATTTTCATATTTTCTACTTTACAAACACAAAACAGTTCAAAACTAATTCCATCCCTTTACATCTTTCCGAGTAAACGACTGCCCACCTGTCTGTCTGGACACTGATGGATGACTGTCGAGATCCTCCTCCACGCTTCAGACCAGCTGCCCACGCTCCAGCAACCACCAAGTGCCTTGAAGCTGTCCCTACACTGAAGTTCTCATGGACTACTAACTATCATCACCAGTAGATTGACCAGAGGAGGATGGGTCACCCCTTGTGAGCCTTGGTTCCTCCCAAGGTTTCTTCCTCAGCTGGGGGAGTTTTTCCTTGCCACTGTCGCCCCTGGCTTGCTCACTTGAGGGTTTTACATTTGTCTTTACATTTCATGTCAAATCTTGTCTTACTGGAATTCTGTGAAGCTGCTTTGTGACAACATCAGTTGTGAAAAGCGCTATATAAATAAATTTGATTTGATTTGATTTGATGTTCTGTGGTCAGATGAGTCACGATTTGAAGTTCTTTATGGAACACTGGGACACCATGTCATCCGAACCAGAGAGGACAAGGATAACCCAAGTTGTTATCAACACTCCGTTCAGAAGCCCGCATCACTGATGGTATGGGGTTGCATGAGTGCTTGTGGCATGGGCAGCTTGCATGTCTGGAAAGGCACCATTAATGCAGAGAACTATGTTCAGGTTCTAGAACAACATATGCTCCCATCTAGACGTCATCTCTTTCAGGGAAGACCCTGCATTTTTCAACAAGATAATGCCAGATCACATTCTGCAGCAATCACAACATCATGGCTACGTAGGAGAAGGATCCGGGGACTGAAATGGCAGCCTGCAGTCCAGATCTTTCACCTGTAGAGAACATTTGGAGCATCATAAAGAGGAAGGTGGGACAAAGAAGGCCCAAGACGATTGAACAGTTAGAGGCCTGTATTAGACATGAATGGGAGAGCATTCCTATTTCTAAACTTGAGAAACTGGTCTCCTCTGTCCCCAGACGTCTGTTGAGTGTTGTAAGAAGAAGGGGGGGATGCCACGCAGTGGTAAAAAATGGCCTTGTCCCAACTTTTTTGGGATTTGTTGACGCCATGAAATTTTGAAACAACATATTTTTCCCTTAAAATGATACATTCTCTCAGTTTAAACTTTTGATCTGTGATTTGTGTTCTATTCTGAATAAAATATTAGATGTTGGCACCTACACATCATTTCATTCAGTTTTTATTCACAATTTGTTTAGTGTCCCAACTTTTTTGGAATCCGGTTTGTAAATTTAAGTTTAAATACCTTCACATTATGGCTGTTGGTCATTAGAATAATAATATCATTGGGTGTTTTCCCTCTCCCCACAGCAGTGACACAAATCATTTATGGCGTCTGGTAAAACACAATGCCAAGTGATGTTGAAAGTGTTTGGTGAAAAAGAATATAAATAAACATTCAGCGGGGCTATACACAGTAAACTTTCTTCATCTTCAGGACATTAATGGTCTGTTCTATTATGCCTTTAGTGAGACTTTCAGATTTTTGAGACTCTTTGAAAATAAAGAGATAATATCCGCGGAAGGAAGCTAAACGTGTAGTTTTTCCACTGTGTGGAAATTGTGTTCGTATTTCGCCATCTAGCGGCGACAGAATGAACTACTGCAGCATTTAAAGGTGAAGGAGAGAATCCAAATGAATCGATTGCTCATCCTTGGTGACCCGGATGTGTATCTGAATTTTTTGTAACTCATATTTTGGTGTCTGAATGTCGTCTACCGAATTTGGCCAACTTCGAAATATATTGTTTGAATTTTTTTATCTGAATTTATTAACCTTTGATTACTATAAATATTTATAATCTTTCAAACATGATTCTACTGTGTTATATATATATTGTGTGTTATTTTCTTAATATTACACCACACAGAACCTTAAACAGTATTGTGAATGCAACACAGGAACCACATTTTCTGAAACTTACTATACAGTGACATGCAAACACTTCTGTTAAATGCAAAAATGTATTTTAAACAGTAAGCCTGTAATATTAATGATATTTGTGACTAGGTATGACTCTTACCTCACTTTCAACCTCCATTTTAGGGGCAGTCCTACATATGTCAGGAAAGTATATTTTGTATGGCCCTATTTTTGATAGGAGTCCATACACATCCTTGCCCTGCCATGCTTCTCTCAGACCTGTAAAAATCAAGGTAAGAATAAATAATTATTCTCTAGTGTATTTTACACTTATAGTCCAGGACTAAGCCTAAACACTGTCCAACACTTTATTTCACAGTAATAAAAAATGAACCGAATCATTGTGAATCCCTTTCCAGATTGTGCTTCAGAAAATGCATAATATACATTTTTCTTTATCAATACCAGCAACTGTAGAGACTGAAGGGGCTGTGGAGGCTTGAGAAACTGAAGGGACTGTGGAGACGGGAGAGACTGAAGGGACTGTGGAGACGGGAGAGACTGAAGGGGCTGTGGAGACGGGAGAGACTGAAGGGGCTGTGGAGACGGGAGAGACTGAAGGGGCTATGGAGGCTTGAGAAACTGAAGGGACTGTGGAGACGGGAGAGACTGAAGGGGCTGTGGAGACGGGAGAGACTGAAGGGACTGTGGAGACGGGAGAGACTGAAGGGACTGTGGAGACGGTAAAGACTGAACAGGCTGGGAAGATGGGAGAGACTGAAGGGACTGTGGAGACGGGAGAGACTGAAGGGACTGTGGATACAGGAGAGACTGAAGGGGCTATGGAGGCTTGAGAAACTGACGGGACTGTGGAGATGGTAAAGACTGAACAGGCTGGGAAGATGGGAGAGACTGAAGGGACTGTGGAGACGGGAGAGACTGAAGGGACTGTGGAGATGGGAGAGACTGAACAGGCTGGGAAGACGGGAGAGACTGAAGGGACTGTGGAGACGGGAGAGACTGAAGGGACTGTGGAGATGGTAAAGACTGAACAGGCTGGGAAGATGTGAGAGACTGAAGAGACTGTGGAGACGGGAGAGACTGAAGGTGCTGTGGAGATGGGAGAGACTGAAGGGGCTATGGAGGCTTGAGAAACTGAAGGGACTGTGGAGACGGGAGAGACTGAAGGGGCTATGGAGGCTTGAGAAACTGAAGGGACTGTGGAGACGGTAAAGACTGAACAGGCTGTGGAGATGGGAGAGACTGAAGGGGCTGTGGAGACGGGAGAGACTGAAAGGGCTGTGGAGACGGGAGAGACTGAAGGGACTGTGGAGACGAAAGAGACTGAAGGGACTGTGGAGACGGGAGAGACTGAAGGGACTGTGGAGACGGTAAAGACTGAACAGGCTGGGAAGATGGGAGAGACTGAAGGGACTGTGGAGACGGGAGAGACTGAAGGTGCTGTGGAGATGGGAGAGACTGAAGGGACTGTGGAGACGGGAGAGACTGAAGGGACTGTGGAGACAGGAGAGACTGAAGGGACTGTGGAGACGGTAAAGACTGAACAGGCTGGGAAGATGGGAGAGACTGAAGGGACTGTGGAGACGGGAGAGACTGAAGGGGCTGTGGAGACTGGAGAGACTGAAGGGACTGTGGAGACGGTAAAGACTGAACAGGCTGGGAAGATGGGAGAGACTGAAGGGACTGTGGAGATGGTAAAGACTGAACAGGCTGGGAAGATGGGAGAGACTGAAGGGACTGTGGAGACAGAAGAGACTGAAGGTGCTGTGGAGATGGGAGAGACTGAAGGGGCTATGGAGGCTTGAGAAACTGAAGGGACTGTGGAGACGGGAGAGACTGAAGGGGCTATGGAGGCTTGAGAAACTGAAGGGACTGTGGAGACGGTAAAGACTGAACAGGCTGGGAAGATGGGAGAGACTGAAAGGACTGTGGAGACGGGAGAGACTGAAGGTGCTGTGGAGATGGGAGAGACTGAAGAGACTGTGGAGACGGGAGAGACTGAAGGGACTGTGGAGACAGGAGAGACTGAAGGGGCTATGGAGGCTTGAGAAACTGAAGGGACTGTGGAGACGGTAAAGACTGAACAGGCTGGGAAGATGGGAGAGACTGAAGGGACTGTGGAGATGGGAGAGACTGAAGGTGCTGTGGAGATGGGAGAGACTGAAGGGACTGTGGAGACGGGAGAGACTGAAGGGACCGTGGAGACGGTAAAGACTGAACAGGCTGTGGAGATGGGAGAGACTGAAGGGACTGTGGAGACGGTAAAGACTGAACAGGCTGGGAAGATGGGAGAGACTGAAGGGACTGTGGAGACGGGAGAGACTGAAGGTGCTGTGGAGATGGGAGAGACTGAAGGGACTGTGGAGACGGGAGAGACTGAAGGGACTGTGGAGACAGGAGAGACTGAAGGGACTGTGGAGACGGTAAAGACTGAACAGGCTGGGAAGATGGGAGAGACTGAAGGGACTGTGGAGACGGGAGAGACTGAAGGGGCTGTGGAGACTGGAGAGACTGAAGGGACTGTGGAGACGGTAAAGACTGAACAGGCTGGGAAGATGGGAGAGACTGAAGGGACTGTGGAGATGGTAAAGACTGAACAGGCTGGGAAGATGGGAGAGACTGAAGGGACTGTGGAGACAGAAGAGACTGAAGGTGCTGTGGAGATGGGAGAGACTGAAGGGGCTATGGAGGCTTGAGAAACTGAAGGGACTGTGGAGACGGGAGAGACTGAAGGGGCTATGGAGGCTTGAGAAACTGAAGGGACTGTGGAGACGGTAAAGACTGAACAGGCTGGGAAGATGGGAGAGACTGAAAGGACTGTGGAGACGGGAGAGACTGAAGGTGCTGTGGAGATGGGAGAGACTGAAGAGACTGTGGAGACGGGAGAGACTGAAGGGACTGTGGAGACAGGAGAGACTGAAGGGGCTATGGAGGCTTGAGAAACTGAAGGGACTGTGGAGACGGTAAAGACTGAACAGGCTGGGAAGATGGGAGAGACTGAAGGGACTGTGGAGATGGGAGAGACTGAAGGTGCTGTGGAGATGGGAGAGACTGAAGGGACTGTGGAGACGGGAGAGACTGAAGGGACCGTGGAGACGGTAAAGACTGAACAGGCTGTGGAGATGGGAGAGACTGAAGGGACTGTGGAGACGGTAAAGACTGAACAGGCTGGGAAGATGGGAGAGACTGAAGGGACTGTGGAGACGGGAGAGACTGAAGGTGCTGTGGAGATGGGAGAGACTGAAGGGGCTATGGAGATGGGAGAGACTGAAGGGGCTATGGAGGCTTGAGAAACTGAAGGGACTGTGGAGAGACTGAAGGGACTGTAGAGACGGGAGAGACTGAAGGGGCTGTGGAGACGGGAGAGACTGAAGGGACTGTGGAGATGGGAGAGACTGAAGAGAATGTAGAGATGGTAAAGACTGAACAGGCTGGGAAGATGGGAGAGACTGAAGGGACTGTGGAGACGGAAGAGACTGAAGGGGCTGTGGAGACTGGAGAGACTGAAGGGACTGTGGAGACGGTAAAGACTGAACAGGCTGGGAAGATGGGAGAGACTGAAGGGACTGTGGAGACGGGAGAGACTGAAGGGACTGTGGAGACAGGAGAGACTGAAGGGGCTATGGAGGCTTGAGAAACTGAAGGGACTGTGGAGATGGTAAAGACTGAACAGGCTGGGAAGATGGGAGAGACTGAAGGGACTGTGGAGACGGGAGAGACTGAAGGGACTGTGGAGATGGGAGAGACTGAACAGGCTGGGAAGATGGGAGAGACTGAAGGGGCTATGGAGATGGGAGAGACTGAAGGGGCTATGGAGGCTTGAGAAACTGAAGGGACTGTGGAGAGACTGAAGGGACTGTGGAGACGGGAGAGACTGAAGGGGCTGTGGAGATGGGAGAGACTGAAGGGACTGTGGAGACAGGAGAGACTGAAGAGACTGTGGAGATGGTAAACACTGAACAGGCTGGGAAGATTGGAGAGACTGAAGGGACTGTGGAGACGGAAGAGACTGAAGGTGCTGTGGAGATGGGAGAGACTGAAGGGGCTATGGAGGCTTGAGAAACTGAAGGGACTGTGGAGATGGGAGAGACTGAAGGGGCTATGGAGGCTTGAGAAACTGAAGGGACTGTGGAGATGGGAGAGACTGAAGGGGCTATGGAGGCTTGAGAAACTGAAGGGACTGTGGAGACGGTAAAGACTGAACAGGCTGGGAAGATGGGAGAGACTGAAGGGACTGTGGAGACGGGAGAGACTGAAGGGACTGTGGAGACAGGAGAGACTGAAGGGGCTATGGGGGCTTGAGAAACTGAAGGGACTGTGGAGACGGTAAAGACTGAACAGGATGGGAAGATGGGAGAGACTGAAGGGACTGTGGAGACGGGAGAGACTGAAGGGGCTATGGAGGCTTGAGAAACTGAAGGGACTGTGGAGACGGGAGAGATTGAAGGGGCTATGGAGATGGGAGAGACTGAAGGGGCTATGGAGGCTTGAGAAACTGAAGGGACTGTGGAGAGACTGAAGGGACTGTGGAGAGACTGAAGGGACTGTGGAGACGGGAGAGACTGAAGGGGCTATGGAGATGGGAGAGACTGAAGGGGCTATGGAGGCTTGAGAAACTGAAGGGACTGTGGAGAGACTGAAGGGACTGTGGAGACGGGAGAGACTGAAGGGGCTGTGGAGATGGGAGAGACTGAAGGGACTGTGGAGACAGGAGAGACTGAAGAGACTGTGGAGATGGTAAAGACTGAACAGGCTGGGAAGATGGGAGAGACTGAAGGGACTGTGGAGACGGAAGAGACTGAAGGGGCTGTGGAGACTGGAGAGACTGAAGGGAGTGTGGAGACGGTAAAGACTGAACAGGCTGGGAAGATGGGAGAGACTGAAGGGACTGTGGAGACGGGAGAGACTGAAGGGACTGTGGAGACAGGAGAGACTGAAGGGGCTATGGAGGCTTGAGAAACTGAAGGGACTGTGGAGATGGTAAAGACTGAACAGGCTGGGAAGATGGGAGAGACTGAAGGGACTGTGGAGATGGTAAAGACTGAAAAGGCTGGGAAGATGGGAGAGACTGAAGGGACTGTGGAGACGGGAGAGACTGAAGGGACTGTGGAGATGGGAGAGACTGAACAGGCTGGGAAGATGGGAGAGACTGAAGGGGCTATGGAGATGGGAGAGACTGAAGGGGCTATGGAGGCTTGAGAAACTGAAGGGACTGTGGAGAGACTGAAGGGACTGTGGAGACGGGAGAGACTGAAGGGGCTGTGGAGATGGGAGAGACTGAAGGGACTGTGGAGACAGGAGAGACTGAAGAGACTGTGGAGATGGTAAAGACTGAACAGGCTGGGAAGATTGGAGAGACTGAAGGGACTGTGGAGACGGAAGAGACTGAAGGTGCTGTGGAGATGGGAGAGACTGAAGGGGCTATGGAGGCTTGAGAAACTGAAGGGACTGTGGAGACGGGAGAGACTGAAGGGGCTATGGAGGCTTGAGAAACTGAAGGGACTGTGGAGACGGTAAAGACTGAACAGGCTGGGAAGATGAGAGAGACTGAAGGGACTGTGGAGACGGTAAAGACTGAACAGGCTGGGAAGATGGGAGAGACTGAAGGGACTGTGGAGACGGGAGAGACTGAAGGTGCTGTGGAGATGGGAGAGACTGAAGAGACTGTGGAGACGGGAGAGACTGAAGGGACTGTGGAGACAGGAGAGACTGAAGGGGCTATGGGGGCTTGAGAAACTGAAGGGACTGTGGAGACGGTAAAGACTGAACAGGATGGGAAGATGGGAGAGACTGAAGGGACTGTGGAGACGGGAGAGACTGAAGGGGCTATGGAGGCTTGAGAAACTGAAGGGACTGTGGAGATGGAAGAGACTGAAGGGGCTATGGAGATGGGAGAGACTGAAGGGGCTATGGAGGCTTGAGAAACTGAAGGGACTGTGGAGAGACTGAAGGGACTGTGGAGACGGGAGAGACTGAAGGGGCTATGGAGGCTTGAGAAACTGAAGGGACTGTGGAGAGACTGAAGGGACTGTGGAGACGGGAGAGACTGAAGGGGCTGTGGAGATGGGAGAGACTGAAGGGACTGTGGAGACAGG
This sequence comes from Hoplias malabaricus, assembly GCF_029633855.1. Taxonomy (NCBI): domain Eukaryota; kingdom Metazoa; phylum Chordata; class Actinopteri; order Characiformes; family Erythrinidae; genus Hoplias; species Hoplias malabaricus. Next base: position 78,715,612 of record NC_089802.1, on the reverse strand, counting down.
AGAGACTGAAGAGACTGTGGAGATGGTAAAGACTGAACAGGCTGGGAAGATGGGAGAGACTGAAGGGACTGTGGAGACGGAAGAGACTGAAGGGGCTGTGGAGACTGGAGAGACTGAAGGGACTGTGGAGACGGTAAAGACTGAACAGGCTGGGAAGATGGGAGAGACTGAAGTGACTGTAGAGACGGGAGAGACTGAAGGGACTGTAGAGACGGGAGAGACTGAAGGGGCTGTGGAGATGGGAGAGACTGAAGGGACTGTGGAGACAGGAGAGACTGAAGAGACTGTGGAGATGGTAAAGACTGAACAGGCTGGGAAGATGGGAGAGACTGAAGGGACTGTGGAGACGGAAGAGACTGAAGGGGCTGTGGAGACTGGAGAGACTGAAGGGACTGTGGAGACGGTAAAGACTGAACAGGCTGGGAAGATGGGAGAGACTGAAGTGACTGTAGAGACGGGAGAGACTGAAGGGACTGTGGAGATGGGAGAGACTGAACAGGCTGGGAAGATGGGAGAGACTGAAGGGACTGTGGAGACGGGAGAGACTGAAGGGACTGTGGAGATGGTAAAGACTGAACAAGCTGGGAAGATGTGAGAGACTGAAGGGACTGTGGAGACGGGAGAGACTGAAGGTGCTGTGGAGATGGGAGAGACTGAAGGGGCTATGGAGGCTTAAGAAACTGAAGGGACTGTGGAGACGGGAGAGACTGAAGGGGCTATGGAGGCTTGAGAAACTGAAGGGACTGTGGAGACGGTAAAGACTGAACAGGCTGTGGAGATGGTAGAGACTGAAGGGACTGTGGAGACGGTAAAGACTGAACTGGCTGGGAAGATGGGAGAGACTGAAGGGACTGTGGAGACGGGAGAGACTGAAGGTGCTGTGGAGATGGGAGAGACTGAAGGGACTGTGGAGACGGGAGAGACTGAAGGGACTGTGGAGACGGGAGAGACTGAAGGGACTGTGGAGACGGTAAAGACTGAACAGGCTGGGAAGATGGGAGAGACTGAAGGGACTGTGGAGGCGGGAGAGACTGAAGGGGCTGTGGAGACTGGAGAGACTGAAGGGACTGTGGAGACGGTAAAGACTGAACAGGCTGGGAAGATGGGAGAGACTGAAGAGACTGTGGAGATGGTAAAGACTGAACAGGCTGGGAAGATGGGAGAGACTGAAGGGACTGTGGAGACAGAAGAGACTGAAGGTGCTGTGGAGATGGGAGAGACTGAAGGGGCTATGGAGGCTTGAGAAACTGAAGGGACTGTGGAGACGGGAGAGACTGAAGGGGCTATGGAGGCTTGAGAAACTGAAGGGACAGTGGAGACGGTAAAGACTGAACAGGCTGGGAAAATGGGAGAGACTGAAGGGACTGTGGAGATGGGAGAGACTGAAAGGGCTGTGGAGACGGGAGAGACTGAAGGGGCTGTGGAGACGGGAGAGACTGAAGGGACTGTGGAGACGGGAGAGACTGAAGGGAATGTGGAGACGGTAAAGACTGAACAGGCTGGGAAGATGGGAGAGACTGAAGGGACTGTGGAGACGGGAGAGACTGAAGGTGCTGTGGAGATGGGAGAGACTGAAGAGACTGTGGAGACGGGAGAGACTGAAGGGACTGTGGAGACAGGAGAGACTGAAGGGGCTATGGAGGCTTGAGAAACTGAAGGGACTATGGAGACGGTAAAGACTGAACAGGCTGGGAAGATGGGAGAGACTGAAGGGACTGTGGAGATGGGAGAGACTGAAGGTGCTGTGGAGACGGGAGAGACTGAAGGGACTGTGGAGACGGGAGAGACTGAAGGGACTGTGGAGACGGTAAAGACTGAACAGGCTGTGGAGATGGGAGAGACTGAAGGGACTGTGGAGACGGTAAAGACTGAACAGGCTGGGAAGATGGGAGAGACTGAAGGGACTGTGGAGACGGGAGAGACTGAAGGTGCTGTGGAGATGGGAGAGACTGAAGGGGCTATGGAGGCTTGAGAAACTGAAGGGACTGTGGAGACGGTAAAGACTGAACAGGCTGGGAAGATGGGAGAGACTGAAGGGACTGTGGAGATGGGAGAGACTGAAGGTGCTGTGGAGACGGGAGAGACTGAAGGGACATTGGAGACGGGAGAGACTTTAGGGACTGTGGAGACGGGAGAGACTGAAGGGACTGTGGAGACGGTAAAGACTGAACAGGCTGTGGAGATGGGAGAGACTGAAGGGACTGTGGAGACGGTAAAGACTGAACAGGCTGGGAAGATGGGAGAGTCTAAAGGGACTGTGGAGACGGGAGAGACTGAAGGTGCTGTGGAGATGGGAGAGACTGAAGGGGCTATGGAGGCTTGAGAAACTGAAGGGACTGTGGAGACGGGAGAGACTGAAAGGGCTATGGAGATGGGAGAGACTGAAGGGGCTATGGAGGCTTGAGAAACTGAAGGGACTGTGGAGAGACTGAAGGGACTGTAGAGACGGGAGAGACTGAAGGGGCTGTGGAGACGGGAGAGACTGAAGGGACTGTGGAGATGGGAGAGACTGAAGAGAATGTGGAGATGGTAAAGACTGAACTGGCTGGGAAGATGGGAGAGACTGAAGGGACTGTGGAGACGGAAGAGACTGAAGGGGCTGTGGAGACGGGAGAGACTGAAGGGACTGTGGAGACGGTAAAGACTGAACAGGCTGGGAAGATGGGAGAGACTGAAGGGACTGTGGAGACGGGAGAGACTAAAGGGACTGTGGAGACAGGAGAGACTGAAGGGGCTATGGAGGCTTGAGAAACTGAAGGGACTGTGGAGATGGTAAAGACTGAACAGGCTGGGAAGATGGGAGAGACTGAAGGGACTGTGGAGACGGGAGAGACTGAAGGGACTGTGGAGATGGGAGAGACTGAACAGGCTGGGAAGATGGGAGAGACTGAAGGGGCTATGGAGATGGGAGAGACTGAAGGGGCTATGGAGGCTTGAGAAACTGAAGGGACTGTGGAGAGACTGAAGGGACTGTGGAGACGGGAGAGACTGAAGGGGCTGTGGAGACGGGAGAGACTGAAGGGACTGTGGAGACAGGAGAGACTGAAGAGACTGTGGAGATGGTAAAGACTGAACAGGCTGGGAAGATGGGAGAGACTGAAGGGACTGTGGAGACGGAAGAGACTGAAGGTGCTGTGGAGATGGGAGAGACTGAAGGGGCTATGGAGGCTTGAGAAACTGAAGGGACTGTGGAGACGGGAGAGACTGAAGGGGCTATGGAGGCTTGAGAAACTGAAGGGACTGTGGAGACGGTAAAGACTGAACAGGCTGGGAAGATGGGAGAGACTGAAGGGACTGTGGAGACGGGAGAGACTGAAGGGACTGTGGAGACAGGAGAGACTGAAGGGGCTATGGGGGCTTGAGAAACTGAAGGGACTGTGGAGACGGTAAAGACTGAACAGGATGGGAAGATGGGAGAGACTGAAGGGACTGTGGAGACGGGAGAGACTGAAGGGGCTATGGAGGCTTGAGAAACTGAAGGGACTGTGGAGACGGGAGAGATTGAAGGGGCTATGGAGATGGGAGAGACTGAAGGGGCTATGGAGGCTTGAGAAACTGAAGGGACTGTGGAGAGACTGAAGGGACTGTGGAGACGGGAGAGACTGAAGGGGCTATGGAGATGGGAGAGACTGAAGGGGCTATGGAGGCTTGAGAAACTGAAGGGACTGTGGAGAGACTGAAGGGACAGTGGAGACGGGAGAGACTGAAGGGGCTGTGGAGATGGGAGAGACTGAAGGGACTGTGGAGACAGGAGAGACTGAAGAGACTGTGGAGATGGTAAAGACTGAACAGGCTGGGAAGATGGGAGAGACTGAAGGGACTGTGGAGACGGAAGAGACTGAAGGGGCTGTGGAGACTGGAGAGACTGAAGGGAGTGTGGAGACGGTAAAGACTGAACAGGCTGGGAAGATGGGAGAGACTGAAGGGACTGTGGAGACGGGAGAGACTGAAAGGACTGTGGAGACAGGAGAGACTGAAGGGGCTATGGAGGCTTGAGAAACTGAAGGGACTGTGGAGATGGTAAAGACTAAACAGGCTGGGAAGATGGGAGAGACTGAAGGGACTGTGGAGACGGGAGAGACTGAAGGGACTGTGGAGATGGGAGAGACTGAACAGGCTGGGAAGATGGGAGAGACTGAAGGGGCTATGGAGATGGGAGAGACTGAAGGGGCTATGGAGGCTTGAGAAACTGAAGGGACTGTGGAGAGACTGAAGGGACTGTGGAGACGGGAGAGACTGAAGGGGCTGTGGAGATGGGAGAGACTGAAGGGACTGTGGAGACAGGAGAGACTGAAGAGACTGTGGAGATGGTAAAGACTGAACAGGCTGGGAAGATTGGAGAGACTGAAGGGACTGTGGAGACGGAAGAGACTGAAGGTGCTGTGGAGATGGGAGAGACTGACGGGGCTATGGAGGCTTGAGAAACTGAAGGGACTGTGGAGACGGGAGAGACTGAAGGGGCTATGGAGGCTTGAGAAACTGAAGGGACTGTGGAGACGGTAAAGACTGAACAGGCTGGGAAGATGGGAGAGACTGAAGGGACTGTGGAGACGGTAAAGACTGAACAGGCTGGGAAGATGGGAGAGACTGAAGGGACTGTGGAGACGGGAGAGACTGAAGGTGCTGTGGAGATGGGAGAGACTGAAGGGACTGTGGAGATGGGAGAGACTGAAGGGACTGTGGAGACAGGAGAGACTGAAGGGGCTATGGAGGCTTGAGAAACTGAAGGGACTGTGGAGATGGTAAAGACTGAACAGGCTGGGAAGATGGGAGAGACTGAAGGGACTGTGGAGACATGAGAGACTGAAGGGACTGTGGAGATGGGAGAGACTGAACAGGCTGGGAAGATGGGAGAGACTGAAGGGACTGTGGAGACGGGAGAGACTGAAGGGACTGTGGAGATGGTAAAGACTGAACAGGCTGGGAAGATGTGAGAGACTGAAGGGACTGTGGAGACGGGAGAGACTGAAGGTGCTGTGGAGATGGGAGAGACTGAAGGGACTATGGAGGCTTGAGAAACTGAAGGGACTGTGGAGACGGGAGAGACTGAAGGGGCTATGGAGATGGGAGAGACTGAAGGGGCTATGGAGGCTTGAGAAACTGAAGGGACTGTGGAGAGACTGAAGGGACTGTGGAGACAGGAGAGACTGAATGGGCTGTGGAGATGGGAGAGACTGAAGGGACTGTGGAGACAGGAGAGACTGAAGAGACTGTGGAGATGGTAAAGACTGAACAGGCTGGGAAGATGGGAGAGACTGAAGGGACTGTGGAGACGGAAGAGACTGAAGGTGCTGTGGAGATGGGAGAGACTGAAGGGGCTATGGAGGCTTGAGAAACTGAAGGGACTGTGGAGACGGGAGAGACTGAAGGGGCTATGGAGGCTTGAGAAACTGAAGGGACTGTGGAGACGGTAAAGACTGAACAGGCTGGGAAGATGGGAGAGACTGAAGGGACTGTGGAGATGGGAGAGACTGAAAGGGCTGTGGAGACGGGAGAGACTGAAGTGGCTGTGGAGACGGGAGAGACTGAAGGGACTGTGGAGACGGGAGAGACTGAAGGGACTGTGGAGACGGTAAAGACTGAACAGGCTGGGAAGATGGGAGAGACTGAAGGGACTGTGGAGACGGGAGAGACTGAAGGTGCTGTGTAGATGGGAGAGACTGAAGAGACTGTGGAGATGGGAGAGACTGAAGTGACTGTGGAGACAGGAGAGACTGAAGGGGCTATGGAGGCTTGAGAAACTGAAGGGACTGTGGAGACGGTAAAGACTGAACAGGCTGGGAAGATGGGAGAGACTGAAGGGACTGTGGAGATGGGAGAGACTGAAGGTGCTGTGGAGACGGGAGAGACTGAAGGGACTGTGGAGACGGGAGAGACTGAAGGGACTGTGGAGACGGGAGAGACTGAAGGGACTGTGGAGACGGTAAAGACTGAACAGGCTGTGGAGACGGGAGAGACTTAAGGGACTGTGGAGACGGTAAAGACTGAACAGGCTGGGAAGATGGGAGAGACTGAAGGGACTGTGGAGACGGGAGAGACTGAAGGTGCTGTGGAGATGGGAGAGACTGAAGGGGCTATGGAGGCTTGAGAAACTGAAGGGACTGTGGAGACGGGAGAGACTGAAGGGGCTATGGAGATGGGAGAGACTGAAGGGGCTATGGAGGCTTAAGAAACTGAAGGGACTGTGGAGAGACTGAAGGGACTGTAGAGACGGGAGAGACTGAAGGGGCTGTGGAGACGGGAGAGACTGAAGGGACTGTGGAGATGGGAGAGACTGAAGAGAATGTGGAGATGGTAAAGACTGAACAGGCTGGGAAGATGGGAGAGACTGAAGGGACTGTGGAGACGGAAGAGATTGAAGGGGCTGTGGAGACTGGAGAGACTGAAGGGACTGTGGAGACGGTAAAGACTGAACAGGCTGGGAAGATGGGAGAGACTGAAGGGACTGTAGAGACGGTAGAGACTGAAGGGACTGTGGAGACAGGAGAGACTGAAGCGGCTATGGAGGCTTGAGAAACTGAAGGGACTGTGGAGATGGTAAAGACTGAACAGGCTGGGAAGATGGGAGAGACTGAAGGGACTGTGGAGACATGAGAGACTGAAGGGACTGTGGAGATGGGAGAGACTGAACAGGCTGGGAAGATGGGAGAGACTGAAGGGACTGTGGAGACGGGAGAGACTGAAGGGACTGTGGAGATGGTAAAGACTGAACAGGCTGGGAAGATGTGAGAGACTGAAGGGACTGTGGAGACGGGAGAGACTGAAGGTGCTGTGGAGATGGGAGAGACTGAAGGGGCTATGGAGGCTTGAGAAACTGAAGGGACTGTGGAGACGGGAGAGACTGAAGGGGCTATGGAGATGGGAGAGACTGAAGGGGCTATGGAGGCTTGAGAAACTGAAGGGACTGTGGAGAGACTGAAGGGACTGTGGAGACGGGAGAGACTGAATGGGCTGTGGAGATGGGAGAGACTGAAGGGACTGTGGAGACAGGAGAGACTGAAGAGACTGTGGAGATGGTAAAGACTGAACAGGCTGGGAAGATGGGAGAGACTGAAGGGACTGTGGAGACGGAAGAGACTGAAGGTGCTGTGGAGACAGGAGAGACTGAAGGGGCTATGGAGGCTTGAGAAACTGAAGGGACTGTGGAGACGGGAGAGACTGAAGGGGCTATGGAGGCTTGAGAAACTGAAGGGACTGTGGAGACGGTAAAGACTGAACAGGCTGGGAAGATGGGAGAGACTGAAGGGACTGTGGAGATGGGAGAGACTGAAAGGGCTGTGGAGATGGGAGAGACTGAAGGGGCTGTGGAGACGGGAGAGACTGAAGGGACTGTGGAGACGGGAGAGACTGAAGGGACTGTGGAGACGGTAAAGACTGAACAGGCTGGGAAGATGGGAGAGACTGAAGGGACTGTGGAGACGGGAGAGACTGAAGGTGCTGTGCAGATGGGAGAGACTGAAGAGACTGTGGAGATGGGAGAGACTGAAGTGACTGTGGAGACAGGAGAGACTGAAGGGGCTATGGGGGCTTGAGAAACTGAAGGGACTGTGGAGACGGTAAAGACTGAACAGGATGGGAAGATGGGAGAGACTGAAGGGACTGTGGAGACGGGAGAGACTGAAGGGGCTATGGAGGCTTGAGAAACTGAAGGGACTGTGGAGACGGGAGAGACTGAAGGGGCTATGGAGATGGGAGAGACTGAAGGGGCTATTGAGGCTTGAGAAACTGAAGGGACTGTGGAGAGACTGAAGGGACTGTGGAGACAGGAGAGACTGAAGGGGCTATGGAGATGGGAGGGACTGTGGAGACGGGAGAGACTGAAGGGACTGTGGAGACGGTAAAGACTGAACAGGCTGGGAAGATGGGAGAGACTGAAGGGACTGTGGAGACGGTAAAGACTGAACAGGCTGGGAAGATGGGAGAGACTGAAGGGACTGTGGAGACGGGAGAGACTGAAGGGACTGTGGAGACGGTAAAGACTGAACAGGCTGGGAAGATGGGAGAGACTGAAGGGACTGTGGAGACGGGAGAGACTGAAGGGACTGTGGAGACAGGAGAGACTGAAGGGGCTATGGAGGCTTGAGAAACTGAAGGGACTGTGGAGACAGGAGAGACTGAAGAGACTGTGGAGATGGTAAAGACTGAACAGGCTGGGAAGATGGGAGAGACTGAAGGGATTGTGGAGACGGAAGAGACTGAAGGGGCTGTGGAGACTGGAGAGACTGAAGGGACTGTGGAGACGGTAAAGACTGAACAGGCTGGGAAGATGGGAGAGACTGAAGGGACTGTGGAGACGGGAGAGACTGAAGGGACTGTGGAGACGGTAAAGACTGAACAGGCTGCGAAGATGGGAGAGACTGAAGGGACTGTGGAGACAGGAGAGACTGAAGGGGCTATGGAGGCTTGAGAAACTGAAGGGACTGTGGAGACAGGAGAGACTGAAGAGACTGTGGAGATGGTAAAGACTGAACAGGCTGGGAAGATGGGAGAGACTGAAGGGATTGTGGAGACGGAAGAGACTGAAGGGGCTGTGGAGACTGGAGAGACTGAAGGGACTGTGGAGACGGTAAAGACTGAACAGGCTGGGAAGATGGGAGAGACTGAAGGGACTGTGGAGACGGGAGAGACTGAAGGGACTGTGGAGACGGGAGAGACTGAAGGGGCTGTGGAGACTGGAGAGACTGAAGGGAGTGTGGAGACGGTAAAGACTGAACAGGCTGGGAAGATGGGAGAGACTGAAGGGACTGTGGAGACGGGAGAGACTGAAAGGACTGTGGAGACAGGAGAGACTGAAGGGGCTATGGAGGCTTGAGAAACTGAAGGGACTGTGGAGATGGTAAAGACTGAACAGGCTGGGAAGATGGGAGAGACTGAAGGGACTGTGGAGACGGGAGAGACTGAAGGGACTGTGGAGATGGGAGAGACTGAACAGGCTGGGAAGATGGGAGAGACTGAAGGGGCTATGGAGATGGGAGAGACTGAAGGGGCTATGGAGGCTTGAGAAACTGAAGGGACTGTGGAGAGACTGAAGGGACTTTGGAGACGGGAGAGACTGAAGGGGCTGTGGAGATGGGAGAGACTGAAGAGACTGTGGAGATGGTAAAGACTGAACAGGCTGGGAAGATTGGAGAGACTGAAGGGACTGTGGAGACGGAAGAGACTGAAGGTGCTGTGGAGATGGGAGAGACTGACGGGGCTATGGAGGCTTGAGAAACTGAAGGGACTGTGGAGACGGGAGAGACTGAAGGGGCTATGGAGGCTTGAGAAACTGAAGGGACTGTGGAGACGGTAAAGACTGAACAGGCTGGGAAGATGGGAGAGACTGAAGGGACTGTGGAGACGGTAAAGACTGAACAGGCTGGGAAGATGGGAGAGACTGAAGGGACTGTGGAGACGGGAGAGACTGAAGGTGCTGTGGAGATGGGAGAGACTGAAGGGACTGTGGAGATGGGAGAGACTGAAGGGACTGTGGAGACAGGAGAGACTGAAGGGGCTATGGAGGCTTGAGAAACTGAAGGGACTGTGGAGATGGTAAAGACTGAACAGGCTGGGAAGATGGGAGAGACTGAAGGGACTGTGGAGACATGAGAGACTGAAGGGACTGTGGAGATGGGAGAGACTGAACAGGCTGGGAAGATGGGAGAGACTGAAGGGACTGTGGAGACGGGAGAGACTGAAGGGACTGTGGAGATGGTAAAGACTGAACAGGCTGGGAAGATGTGAGAGACTGAAGGGACTGTGGAGACGGGAGAGACTGAAGGTGCTGTGGAGATGGGAGAGACTGAAGGGACTATGGAGGCTTGAGAAACTGAAGGGACTGTGGAGACGGGAGAGACTGAAGGGGCTATGGAGATGGGAGAGACTGAAGGGGCTATGGAGGCTTGAGAAACTGAAGGGACTGTGGAGAGACTGAAGGGACTGTGGAGACAGGAGAGACTGAATGGGCTGTGGAGATGGGAGAGACTGAAGGGACTGTGGAGACAGGAGAGACTGAAGAGACTGTGGAGATGGTAAAGACTGAACAGGCTGGGAAGATGGGAGAGACTGAAGGGACTGTGGAGACGGAAGAGACTGAAGGTGCTGTGGAGATGGGAGAGACTGAAGGGGCTATGGAGGCTTGAGAAACTGAAGGGACTGTGGAGACGGGAGAGACTGAAGGGGCTATGGAGGCTTGAGAAACTGAAGGGACTGTGGAGACGGTAAAGACTGAACAGGCTGGGAAGATGGGAGAGACTGAAGGGACTGTGGAGATGGGAGAGACTGAAAGGGCTGTGGAGACGGGAGAGACTGAAGTGGCTGTGGAGACGGGAGAGACTGAAGGGACTGTGGAGACGGGAGAGACTGAAGGGACTGTGGAGACGGTAAAGACTGAACAGGCTGGGAAGATGGGAGAGACTGAAGGGACTGTGGAGACGGGAGAGACTGAAGGTGCTGTGTAGATGGGAGAGACTGAAGAGACTGTGGAGATGGGAGAGACTGAAGTGACTGTGGAGACAGGAGAGACTGAAGGGGCTATGGAGGCTTGAGAAACTGAAGGGACTGTGGAGACGGTAAAGACTGAACAGGCTGGGAATATGGGAGAGACTGAAGGGACTGTGGAGATGGGAGAGACTGAAGGTGCTGTGGAGACGGGAGAGACTGAAGGGACTGTGGAGACGGGAGAGACTGAAGGGACTGTGGAGACGGGAGAGACTGAAGGGACTGTGGAGACGGTAAAGACTGAACAGGCTGTGGAGACGGGAGAGACTTAAGGGACTGTGGAGACGGTAAAGACTGAACAGGCTGGGAAGATGGGAGAGACTGAAGGGACTGTGGAGACGGGAGAGACTGAAGGTGCTGTGGAGATGGGAGAGACTGAAGGGGCTATGGAGGCTTGAGAAACTGAAGGGACTGTGGAGACGGGAGAGACTGAAGGGGCTATGGAGATGGGAGAGACTGAAGGGGCTATGGAGGCTTAAGAAACTGAAGGGACTGTGGAGAGACTGAAGGGACTGTAGAGACGGGAGAGACTGAAGGGGCTGTGGAGACGGGAGAGACTGAAGGGACTGTGGAGATGGGAGAGACTGAAGAGAATGTGGAGATGGTAAAGACTGAACAGGCTGGGAAGATGGGAGAGACTGAAGGGACTGTGGAGACGGAAGAGATTGAAGGGGCTGTGGAGACTGGAGAGACTGAAGGGACTGTGGAGACGGTAAAGACTGAACAGGCTGGGAAGATGGGAGAGACTGAAGGGACTGTAGAGACGGTAGAGACTGAAGGGACTGTGGAGACAGGAGAGACTGAAGCGGCTATGGAGGCTTGAGAAACTGAAGGGACTGTGGAGATGGTAAAGACTGAACAGGCTGGGAAGATGGGAGAGACTGAAGGGACTGTGGAGACATGAGAGACTGAAGGGACTGTGGAGATGGGAGAGACTGAACAGGCTGGGAAGATGGGAGAGACTGAAGGGACTGTGGAGACGGGAGAGACTGAAGGGACTGTGGAGATGGTAAAGACTGAACAGGCTGGGAAGATGTGAGAGACTGAAGGGACTGTGGAGACGGGAGAGACTGAAGGTGCTGTGGAGATGGGAGAGACTGAAGGGGCTATGGAGGCTTGAGAAACTGAAGGGACTGTGGAGACGGGAGAGACTGAAGGGGCTATGGAGATGGGAGAGACTGAAGGGGCTATGGAGGCTTGAGAAACTGAAGGGACTGTGGAGAGACTGAAGGGACTGTGGAGACGGGAGAGACTGAATGGGCTGTGGAGATGGGAGAGACTGAAGGGACTGTGGAGACAGGAGAGACTGAAGAGACTGTGGAGATGGTAAAGACTGAACAGGCTGGGAAGATGGGAGAGACTGAAGGGACTGTGGAGACGGAAGAGACTGAAGGTGCTGTGGAGACAGGAGAGACTGAAGGGGCTATGGAGGCTTGAGAAACTGAAGGGACTGTGGAAACGGGAGAGACTGAAGGGGCTATGGAGGCTTGAGAAACTGAAGGGACTGTGGAGACGGTAAAGACTGAACAGGCTGGGAAGATGGGAGAGACTGAAGGGACTGTGGAGATGGGAGAGACTGAAAGGGCTGTGGAGACGGGAGAGACTGAAGGGGCTGTGGAGACGGGAGAGACTGAAGGGACTGTGGAGACGGGAGAGACTGAAGGGACTGTGGAGACGGTAAAGACTGAACAGGCTGGGAAGATGGGAGAGACTGAAGGGACTGTGGAGACGGGAGAGACTGAAGGTGCTGTGCAGATGGGAGAGACTGAAGAGACTGTGGAGATGGGAGAGACTGAAGTGACTGTGGAGACAGGAGAGACTGAAGGGGCTATGGGGGCTTGAGAAACTGAAGGGACTGTGGAGACGGTAAAGACTGAACAGGATGGGAAGATGGGAGAGACTGAAGGGACTGTGGAGACGGGAGAGACTGAAGGGGCTATGGAGGCTTGAGAAACTGAAGGGACTGTGGAGACGGGAGAGACTGAAGGGGCTATGGAGATGGGAGAGACTGAAGGGGCTATTGAGGCTTGAGAAACTGAAGGGACTGTGGAGAGACTGAAGGGACTGTGGAGACGGGAGAGACTGAAGGGGCTATGGAGATGGGAGGGACTGTGGAGACGGGAGAGACTGAAGGGACTGTGGAGACGGTAAAGACTGAACAGGCTGGGAAGATGGGAGAGACTGAAGGGACTGTGGAGACGGGAGAGACTGAAGGGGATGTGGAGACTGGAGAGACTGAAGGGACTGTGGAGACGGTAAAGACTGAACAGGCTGGGAAGATGGGAGAGACTGAAGGGACTGTGGAGACGGGAGAGACTGAAGGGACTGTGGAGACAGGAGAGACTCAAGGGGCTATGGAGGCTTGAGAAACTGAAGGGACTGTGGAGACAGGAGAGACTGAAAAGACTGTGGAGATGGTAAAGACCGAACAGGCTGGGAAGATGGGAGAGACTGAAGGGATTGTGGAGACGGAAGAGACTGAAGGGGCTGTGGAGACTGGAGAGACTGAAGGGACTGTGGAGACGGTAAAGACTGAACAGGCTGGGAAGATGGGAGAGACTGAAGGGACTGTGGAGACGGGAGAGACTGAAGGGACTGTGGAGACGGGAGAGACTGAAGGGGCTGTGGAGATGGGAGAGACTGAAGGGACTGTGGAGACAGGAGAGACTGAAGAGACTGTGGAGATGGTAAAGACTGAACAGGCTGGGAAGATGGGAGAGACTGAAGGGACTGTGGAGACGGAAGAGACTGAAGGGGCTGTGGAGACTGGAGAGACTGAAGGGACTGTGGAGACGGTAAAGACTGAACAGGCTGGGAAGATGGGAGAGACTGAAGGGACTGTGGAGACGGGAGAGACTGAAGGGACTGTGGAGATGGGAGAGACTGAACAGGCTGGGAAGATGGGAGAGACTGAAGGGACTGTGGAGACGGGAGAGACTGAAGGGACTGTGGAGATGGTAAAGACTGAACAGGCTGGGAAGATGGGAGAGACTGAAGGGACTGTGGAGATGGGAGAGACTGAAAGGGCTGTGGAGACGGGAGAGACTGAAGGGGCTGTGGAGACGGGAGAGACTGAAGGGACTGTGGAGACGGGAGAGACTGAAGGGACTGTGGAGACGGTAAAGACTGAACAGGCTGGGAAGATGGGAGAGACTGAAGGGACTGTGGAGACGGGAGAGACTGAAGGTGCTGTGCAGATGGGAGAGACTGAAGAGACTGTGGAGATGGGAGAGACTGAAGTGACTGTGGAGACAGGAGAGACTGAAGGGGCTATGGAGGCTTGAGAAACTGAAGGGACTGTGGAGACGGTAAAGACTGAACAGGCTGGGAAGATGGGAGAGACTGAAGGGACTGTGGAGATGGGAGAGACTGAAGGTGCTGTGGAGACGGGAGAGACTGAAGGGACTGTGGAGACGGGAGAGACTGAAGGGACTGTGGAGACGGGAGAGACTGAAGGGACTGTGGAGACGGTAAAGGCTGAACAGGCTGTGGAGACGGGAGTGACTTTAGGGACTGTGGAGACGGTAAAGACTGAACAGGCTGGGAAGATGGGAGAGACTGAAGGGACTGTGGAGACGGGAGAGACTGAAGGTGCTGTGGAGATGGGAGAGACTGAAGGGGCTATGGAGGCTTGAGAAACTGAAGGGACTGTGGAGACGGGAGAGACTGAAGGGACTATGGAGATGGGAGAGACTGAAGGGGCTATGGAGGCTTAAGAAACTGAAGGGACTGTGGAGAGACTGAAGGGACTGTAGAGACGGGAGAGACTGAAGGGGCTGTGGAGACGGGAGAGACTGAAGGGACTGTGGAGATGGGAGAGACTGAAGAGAATGTGGAGATGGTAAAGACTGAACAGGCTGGGAAGATGGGAGAGACTGAAGGGACTGTGGAGACGGAAGAGACTGAAGGGGCTGTGGAGATTGGAGAGACTGAAGGGACTGTGGAGACGGTAAAGACTGAACAGGCTGGGAAGATGGGAGAGACTGAAGGGACTGTAGAGACGGGAGAGACTGAAGGGACTGTGGAGACAGGAGAGACTGAAGCGGCTATGGAGGCTTGAGAAACTGAAGGGACTGTGGAGATGGTAAAGACTGAACAGGCTGGGAAGATGGGAGAGACTGAAGGGACTGTGGAGACATGAGAGACTGAAGGGACTGTGGAGATGGGAGAGACTGAACAGGCTGGGAAGATGGGAGAGACTGAAGGGACAGTGGAGACGGGAGAGACTGAAGGGACTGTGGAGATGGTAAAGACTGAACAGGCTGGGAAGATGTGAGAGACTGAAGGGGATGTGGAGACGGGAGAGACTGAAGGTGCTGTGGAGATGGGAGGGACTGAAGGCGCTATGGAGGCTTGAGAAACTGAAGGGACTGTGGAGACGGGAGAGACTGAAGGGGCTATGGAGATGGGAGAGACTGAAGGGGCTATGGAGGCTTGAGAAACTGAAGGGACTGTGGAGAGACTGAAGGGACTGTGGAGACGGGAGAGACTGAATGGGCTGTGGAGATGGGAGAGACTGAAGGGACTGTGGAGACAGGAGAGACTGAAGAGACTGTGGAGATTGTAAAGACTGAACAGGCTGGGAAGATGGGAGAGACTGAAGGGACTGTGGAGATGGGAGAGACTGAAGGGGCTATGGAGGCTTGAGAAACTGAAGGGACTGTGGAGACGGGAGAGACTGAAGGGGCTATGGAGGCTTGAGAAACTGAAGGGACTGTGGAGACGGTAAAGACTGAACAGGCTGGGAAGATGGGAGAGACTGAAGGGACTGTGGAGATGGGAGAGACTGAAAGGGCTGTGGAGACGGGAGAGACTGAAGGGGCTGTGGAGACGGGAGAGACTGAAGGGACTGTGGAGACGGGAGAGACTGAAGGGTCTATGGAGATGGGAGAGACTGAAGGGGCTATTGAGGCTTGAGAAACTGAAGGGACTGTGGAGAGACTGAAGGGACTGTGGAGACGGGAGAGACTGAAGGGGCTATGGAGATGGGAGGGACTGTGGAGACGGGAGAGACTGAAGGGACTGTGGAGACGGTAAAAACTGAACAGGCTGGGAAAATGGGAGAGACTGAAGGGACTGTGGAGACGGGAGAGACTGAAGGGGATGTGGAGACTGGAGAGACTGAAGGGACTGTGGAGACGGTAAAGACTGAACAGGCTGGGAAGATGGGAGAGACTGAAGGGACTGTGGAGACGGGAGAGACTGAAGGGACTGTGGAGACAGGAGAGACTGAAGGGGCTATGGAGGCTTGAGAAACTGAAGGGACTGTGGAGACAGGAGAGACTGAAGAGACTGTGGAGATGGTAAAGACTGAACAGGCTGGGAAGATGGGAGAGACTGAAGGGATTGTGGAGACGGAAGAGACTGAAGGGGCTGTGGAGACTGGAGAGACTGAAGGGGCTGTGGAGATGGGAGAGACTGAAGGGACTGTGGAGACAGGAGAGACTGAAGAGACTGTGGAGATGGTAAAGACTGAACAGGCTGGGAAGATGGGAGAGACTGAAGGGACTGTGGAGACGGAAGAGACTGAAGGGGCTGTGGAGACTGGAGAGACTGAAGGGACTGTGGAGACGGTAAAGACTGAACAGGCTGGGAAGATGGGAGAGACTGAAGGGACTGTGGAGACGGGAGAGACTGAAGGGACTGTGGAGATGGGAGAGACTGAACAGGCTGGGAAGATGGGAGAGACTGAAGGGACTGTGGAGACGGGAGAGACTGAAGGGACTGTGGAGATGGTAAAGACTGAACAGGCTGGGAAGATGTGAGAGACTGAAGGGACTGTGGAGACGGGAGAGACTGAAGGTGCTGTGGAGATGGGAGAGACTGAAGGGGCTATGGAGGCTTAAGAAACTGAAGGGACTGTGGAGACGGGAGAGACTGAAGGGGCTATGGAGGCTTGAGAATTTGAAGGGACTGTGGAGACGGTAAAGACTGAACAGGCTGTGGAGATGGGAGAGACTGAAGGGGCTGTGGAGACGGGAGAGACTGAAAGGGCTGTGGAGACGGGAGAGACTGAAGGGACTGTGGAGACGAAAGAGACTGAAGGGACTGTGGAGACGGGAGAGACTGAAGGGACTGTGGAGACGGTAAAGACTGAACAGGCTGGGACGATGGGAGAGACTGAAGGGACTGTGGAGACGGGAGAGACTGAAGGTGCTGTGGAGATGGGAGAGACTGAAGGGACTGTGGAGACGGGAGAGACTGAAGGGACTGTGGAGACGGGAGAGACTGAAGGGACTGTGGAGACGGTAAGGACTGAACAGGCTGGGAAGATGGGAGAGACTGAAGGGACTGTGGAGACGGGAGAGACTGAAGGGGCTGTGGAGACTGGAGAGACTGAAGGGACTGTGGAGACGGTAAAGACTGAACAGGCTGGGAAGATGGGAGAGACTGAAGGGACTGTGGAGACGTGAGAGACTGAAGGGACTGTGGAGATGGGAAAGACTGAACAGGCTGGGAAGATGGGAGAGACTGAAGGGACTGTGGAGACGGGAGAGACTGAAGGGACTGTGGAGATGGTAAAGACTGAACAGGCTGGGAAGATGTGAGAGACTGAAGGGACTGTGGAGACGGGAGAGACTGAAGGTGCTGTGGAGATGGGAGAGACTGAAGGGGCTATGGAGGCTTGAGAAACTGAAGGGACTGTGGAGACGGGAGAGACTGAAGGGGCTATGGAGATGGGAGAGACTGAAGGGGCTATGGAGGCTTGAGAAACTGAAGGGACTGTGGAGAGACTGAAGGGACAGTGGAGACGGGAGAGACTGAAGGGGCTGTGGAGATGGGAGAGACTGAACAGGCTGGGAAGATGGGAGAGACTGAAGGGACTGTGGAGACAGGAGAGACTGAAGAGACTGTGGAGATGGTAAAGACTGAACAGGCTGGGAAGATGGGAGAGACTGAAGGGACTGTGGAGACGGAAGAGACTGAAGGTGCTGTGGAGATGGGAGAGACTGAAGGGGCTATGGAGGCTTGAGAAACTGAAGGGACTGTGGAGACGGGAGAGACTGAAGGGGCTATGGAGGCTTGAGAAGCTGAAGGGACTGTGGAGACGGTAAAGACTGAACAGGCTGGGAAGATGGGAGAGACTGAAGGGACTGTGGAGATGGGAGAGACTGAAAGGGCTGTGGAGACGGGAGAGACTGAAGGGGCTGTGGAGACGGGAGAGACTGAAGGGACTGTGGAGACGGGAGAGACTGAAGGGACTGTGGAGACGGTAAAGACTGAACAGGCTGGGAAGATGGGAGAGACTGAAGGGACTGTGGAGACGGGAGAGACTGAAGGTGCTGTGCAGATGGGAGAGACTGAAGAGACTGTGGAGATGGGAGAGACTGAAGTGACTGTGGAGACAGGAGAGACTGAAGGGGCTATGGGGGCTTGAGAAACTGAAGGGACTGTGGAGACGGTAAAGACTGAACAGGATGGGAAGATGGGAGAGACTGAAGGGACTGTGGAGACGGGAGAGACTGAAGGGGCTAAGGAGGCTTGAGAAACTGAAGGGACTGTGGAGACGGGAGAGACTGAAGGGGCTATGGAGATGGGAGAGACTGAAGGGGCTATTGAGGCTTGAGAAACTGAAGAGACTGTGGAGAGACTGAAGGGACTGTGGAGACGGGAGAGATTGAAGGGGCTATGGAGATGGGAGGGACTGTGGAGACGGGAGAGACTGAAGGGACTTTGGAGATGGTAAAGACTGAACAGGCTGGGAAGAAGGGAGAGACTGAAGGGACTGTGGAGACAGGAGAGACTGAAGGGGATGTGGAGACTGGAGAGACTGAAGGGACTGTGGAGACGGTAAAGACTGAACAGGCTGGGAAGATGGGAGAGACTGAAGGGACTGTGGAGATGGGAGAGACTGAAGGTGCTGTGGAGACGGGAGAGACTGAAGGGACTGTGGAGACGGGAGAGACTGAAGGGACTGTGGAGACGGGAGAGACTGAAGGGACTGTAGAGACGGTAAAGACTGAAGGGACTGTGGAGACGGTAAAGACTGAACAGGCTGGGAAGATGGGAGAGACTGAAGGGACTGTGGAGACGGGAGAGACTGAAGGTGCTGTGGAGATGGGAGAGACTGAAGGGGCTATGGAGGCTTGAGAAACTGAAGGGACTGTGGAGACGGGAGAGACTGAAGGGGCTATGGAGATGGGAGAGACTGAAGGGGCTATGGAGGCTTGAGAAACTGAAGGGACTGTGGAGAGACTGAAGGGACTGTAGAGACGGGAGAGACTGAAGGGGCTGTGGAGACGGGAGAGACTGAAGGGACTGTGGAGATGGGAGAGACTGAAGAGAATGTGGAGACGGTAAAGACTGAACAGGCTGGGAAGATGGGAGAGACTGAAGGGACTGTGGAGACGGGAGAGACTGAAGGGACTGTGGAGACAGGAGAGACTGAAGGGGCTATGGAGGCTTGAGAAACTGAAGGGACTGTGGAGACAGGAGAGACTGAAGAGACTGTGGAGATGGTAAAGACTGAACAGGCTGGGAAGATGGGAGAGACTGAAGGGATTGTGGAGACGGAAGAGACTGAAGGGGCTATGGAGGCTTGAGAAACTGAAGGGACTGTGGAGATGGTAAAGACTGAACAGGCTGGGAAGATGGGAGAGACTGAAGGGACTGTGGAGACGGGAGAGACTGAAGGGACTGTGGAGATGGGAGAGACTGAACAGGCTGGGAATATGGGAGAGACTGAAGGGACTGTGGAGACGGGAGAGACTGAAGGGACTGTGGAGATGGTAAAGACTGAACAGGCTGGGAAGATGTGAGAGACTGAAGGGACTGTGGAGACGAGAGAGACTGAAGGTGCTGTGGAGGCTTGAGAAACTGAAGGGACTGTGGAGAGACTGAAGGGACTGTGGAGACGGGAGAGACTGAAGGGGCTATAGAGATGGGAGAGACTGAAGGGGCTATGGAGGCTTGAGAAACTGAAGGGACTGTGGAGAGATTGAAGGGACTGTGGAGACGGGAGAGACTGAAGGGGCTGTGGAGATGGGAGAGACTAAAGGGACTGTGGAGACAGGAGAGACTGAAGAGACTGTGGACATGGTAAAGACTGAACAGGCTGGGAAGATGGGAGAGACTGAAGGGACTGTGGAGACGGAAGAGACTGAAGGGGCTGTGGAGACTGGAGAGACTGAAGGGACTGTGGAGACGGTAAAGACTGAACAGGCTGGGAAGATGGGAGAGACTGAAGGGACTGTGGAGACAGGAGAGACCGAAGGGACTGTGGAGACAGGAGAGACTGAAGGGGCTATGGAGGCTTGAGAAACTGAAGGGACTGTGGAGACAGGAGAGACTGAAGAGACTGTGGAGATGGTAAAGACTGAACAGGCTGGGAAGATGGGAGAGACTGAAGGGACTGTGGAGACGGAAGAGACTGAAGGGGCTGTGGAGACTGGAGAGACTGAAGGGACTGTGGAGACGGTAAAGACTGAACAGGCTGGGAAGATGGGAGAGACTGAAGGGACTGTGGAGACGGGAGAGACTGAAGGGACTGTGGAGACGGGAGAGACTGAAGGGGCTATGGAGATGGGAGAGACTGAAGGGGCTATGGAGTCTTGAGAAACTGAAGGGACTGTGGAGAGACTGAAGGGACTGTGGAGACGGGAGAGACTGAAGGGGCTGTGGAGATGGGAGAGACTGAAGGGACTGTGGAGACAGGAGAGACTGAAGAGACTGTGGAGATGGTAAAGACTGAACAGGCTGGGAAGATGGGAGAGATGAAGGGACTGTGGAGACGGAAGAGACTGAAGGTGCTGTGGAGATGGGAGAGACTGAAGGGGCTATGGAGGCTTGAGAAACTGAAGGGACTGTGGAGACGGGAGAGACTGAAGGGGCTATGGAGGCTTGAGAAACTGAAGGGACTGTGGAGACGGTAAAGACTGAACAGGCTGGGAAGATGGGAGAGACTGAAGGGACTGTGGAGATGGGAGAGACTGAAAGGGCTGTGGAGACGGGAGAGACTGAAGGGGCTGTGGAGACGGTAAAGACTGAACAGGCTGGGAAGATGGGAGAGACTGAAGGGACTGTGGAGACGGGAGAGACTGAAGGGACTGTGGAAACGGGAGAGACTGAAGGGACTGTGGAGACGGTAAAGACTGAACAGGCTGTGGAGACGGGAGAGACTGAAGGGACTGTGGAGACGGTAAAGACTGAACAGGCTGGGAAGATGGGAGAGACTGAAGGGACTGTGGAGACGGGAGAGACTGAAGGTGCTGTGGAGATGGGAGAGACTGAAGGGACTGTGGAGACGGGAGAGACTGAAGGGACTGTGGAGACGGGAGAGACTGAAGGGGCTGTGGAGACGGTAAAGACTGAACAGGCTGTGGAGACGGGAGAGACTGAAGGGACTGTGGAGACGGTAAAGACTGAACAGGTTGGGAAGATGGGAGAGACTGAAGGGACTGTGGAGACGGGAGAGACTGAAGGGGCTATGGAGGCTTGAGAAACAGAAGGGACTGTGGAGACGGGAGAGACTGAAGGGGCTATGGAGATGGGAGAGACTGAAGGGGCTATGGAGGCTTGAGAAACTGAAGGGACTGTGGAGAGACTGAAGGGACTGTGGAGACGGGAGAGACTGAAGGGGCTATGGAGATGGGAGAGACTGAAGGGGCTTTGGAGGCTTGAAAAACTGAAGGGACTGTGGAGAGACTGAAGGGATTGTGGAGACGGGAGAGACTGAAGGGGCTGTGGAGATAGGAGAGACTGAAGGGACTGTGGAGACAGGAGAGACTGAAGAGACTGTGGAGATGGTAAAGACTGAACAGGCTGGGAAGATGGGAGAGACTGAAGGGGCTATGGATGCTTAAGAAACTGAAGGGACTGTGAAGACGGGAGAGACTGAAGGGGCTATGGAGGCTTGAGAAACTGAAGGGACTGTGGAGACGGTAAAGACTGAACAGGCTGTGGAGATGGGAGAGACTGAAGGGGCTGTGGAGACGGGAGAGACTGAAAGGGCTGTGGAGACGGGAGAGACTGAAGGGACTGTGGAGACGAAAGAGACTGAAGGGACTGTGGAGGCTTGAGAAACTGAAGGGACTGTGGAGAGACTGAAGGGACTATGGAGATGGGAGAGACTGAAGGGGCTATGGAGGCTTGAGAAACTGAAGGGACTGTGGAGACGGGAGAGACTGAAGGGGCTATGGAGATGGGAGAGACTGAAGGGGCTATGGAGTCTTGAGAAACTGAAGGGACTGTGGAGAGACTGAAGGGACTGTGGAGACGGGAGAGACTGAAGGGGCTGTGGAGATGGGAGAGACTGAAGGGACTGTGGAGATGGTAAAGACTGAACAGGCTGGGAAGATGGGAGAGACTGAAGGGACTGTGGAGACGGAAGAGACTGAAGGTGCTGTGGAGATGGGAGAGACTGAAGGGGCTATGGAGGCTTGAGAAACTGAAGGGACTGTGGAGACGGGAGAGACTGAAGGGGCTATGGAGGCTTGAGAAACTGAAGGGACTGTGGAGACGGTAAAGACTGAACAAGCTGGGAAGATGGGAGAGACTGAAGGGACTGTGGAGATGGGAGAGACTGAAAGGGCTGTGGAGACGGGAGAGACTGAAGGGGCTGTGGAGACGGTAAAGACTGAACAGGCTGGGAAGATGGGAGAGACTGAAGGGACTGTGGAGACGGGAGAGACTGAAGGGACTGTGGAGACGGGAGAGACTGAAGGGACTGTGGAGACGGTAAAGACTGAACAGGCTGTGGAGACGGGAGAGACTGAAGGGACTGTGGAGACGGTAAAGACTGAACAGGCTGGGAAGATGGGAGAGACTGAAGGGACTGTGGAGACGGGAGAGACTGAAGGTGCTGTGGAGATGGGAGAGACTGAAGGGACTGTGGAGACGGGAGAGACTGAAGGGACTGTGGAGACGGGAGAGACTGAAGGGGCTGTGGAGACGGTAAAGACTGAATAGGCTGTGGAGACGGGAGAGACTGAAGGGACTGTGGAGACGGTAAAGACTGAACAGGTTGGGAAGATGGGAGAGACTGAAGGGACTGTGGAGACGGGAGAGACTGAAGGGGCTATGGAGGCTTGAGAAACTGAAGGGACTGTGGAGACGGGAGAGACTGAAGGGGCTATGGAGATGGGAGAGACTGAAGGGGCTATGGAGGCTTGAGAAACTGAAGGGACTGTGGAGAGACTGAAGGGACTGTGGAGACGGGAGAGACTGAAGGGGCTATGGAGATGGGAGAGACTGAAGGGGCTTTGGAGGCTTGAAAAACTGAAGGGACTGTGGAGAGACTGAAGGGACTGTGGAGACGGGAGAGACTGAAGGGGCTGTGGAGATGGGAGAGACTGAAGGGACTGTGGAGACAGGAGAGACTGAAGAGACTGTGGAGATGGTAAAGACTGAACAGGCTGGGAAGATGGGAGAGACTGAAGGGGCTATGGATGCTTAAGAAACTGAAGGGACTGTGAAGACGGGAGAGACTGAAGGGGCTATGGAGGCTTGAGAAACTGAAGGGACTGTGGAGACGGTAAAGACTGAACAGGCTGTGGAGATGGGAGAGACTGAAGGGGCTGTGGAGACGGGAGAGACTGAAAGGGCTGTGGAGACGGGAGAGACTGAAGGGACTGTGGAGACGAAAGAGACTGAAGGGACTGTGGAGGCTTGAGAAACTGAAGGGACTGTGGAGAGACTGAAGGGACTATGGAGATGGGAGAGACTGAAGGGGCTATGGAGGCTTGAGAAACTGAAGGGACTGTGGAGACGGGAGAGACTGAAGGGGCTATGGAGATGGGAGAGACTGAAGGGGCTATGGAGTCTTGAGAAACTGAAGGGACTGTGGAGAGACTGAAGGGACTGTGGAGACGGGAGAGACTGAAGGGGCTGTGGAGATGGGAGAGACTGAAGGGACTGTGGAGACAGGAGAGACTGAAGAGACTGTGGAGATGGGAGAGACTGAAGGGGCTATGGAGTCTTGAGAAACTGAAGGGACTGTGGAGAGACTGAAGGGACTGTGGAGACGGGAGAGACTGAACAGGCTGGGAAGATGGGAGAGACTGAAGGGACTGTGGAGACGGTAAAGACTGAACAGGATGGGAAGATGGGAGAGACTGAAGGGACTGTGGAGACGTGAGAGACTGAAGGGGCTATGGAGGCTTGAGAAACTGAAGGGACTGTGGAGACAGGAGAGACTGAAGGGGCTGTGGAGACGGGAGAGGCTGAAGGGACTTTGGAGACGGGAGAGGCTGAAGGGACTGTGGAGACAGGAGAGACTGAAGGGGCTATGGAGGCTTGAGAAACTGAAGGGACTGTGGAGACGGTAAAGACTGAAAAGGCTGGGAAGATGGGAGAGACTGAAGGGACTGTGGAGACGGGAGAGACTTAAGGTGCTGTGGAGATGGGAGAGACTGAAGGGACTGTGGAGACGGGAGAGACTGAAGGGACTGTGGAGACGGTAAAGACTGAACAGGCTGTGGAGACGGGAGAGACTGAAGGGACTGTGGAGATGGTAAAGACTGAACAGTCTGGGAAGATGGGAGAGACTGAAGGGACTGTGGAGACGGGAGAGACTGAAGGTGCTGTGGAGATGGGAGAGACTGAAGGGACTGTGGAGACGGGAGAGACTGAAGGGACTGTGGAGACGGTAAAGACTGAACAGGCTGGGAAGATGGGAGAGACTGAAGGGACTGTGGAGACGGGAGAGACTGAAGGGGCTGTGGAGACGGGAGAGACTGAAGGGACTGTGGAGACAGGAGAGACTGAAGAGACTGTGGAGATGGTAAAGACTGAACAGGCTGGGAAGATGGGAGAGACTGAAGGGACTGTGGAGACGGAAGAGACTGAAGGGGCTGTGGAGACTGGAGAGACTGAAGGGACTGTGGAGACGGTAAAGACTGAACAGGCTGGGAAGATGGGAGAGACTGAAGGGACTGTGGAGACGGGAGAGACTGAAGGGACTGTGGAGACAGGAGAGACTGAAGGGGCTATGGACGCTTGAGAAACTGAAGGGACTGTGGAGATGGTAAAGACTGAACAGGCTGGGAAGATGGGAGAGACTGAAGGGACTGTGGAGACGGGAGAGACTGAAGGGACTGTGGAGACTGGAGAGACTGAAGGGACTGTGGAGACGGTAAAGACTGAACAGGCTGGGAAGATGGGAGAGACTGAAGGGACTGTGGAGACGGGAGAGACTGAAGGGACTGTGGAGACAGGAGAGACTGAAGGGGCTATGGAGGCTTGAGAAACTGAAGGTACTGTGGAGACGGGAGAGACTGAAGGGACTGTGGAGACGGGAGAGACTGAAGGGACTGTGGAGACGGTAAAGACTGAACAGGCTGTGGAGACGGGAGAGACTGAAGGGACTGTGGAGACGGTAAAGACTGAACAGGCTGGGAAGATGGGAGAGACTGAAGGGACTGTGGAGACGGGAGAGACTGAAGGGGCTATGGAGGCTTGAGAAACTGAAGGGACTGTGGAGACGGGAGAGACTGAAGGGGCTATGGAGACAGGAGAGACTGAAGGGGCTATGGAGGCTTGAGAAACTGAAGGGACTGTGGAGAGACTGAAGGGACTGTGGAGACGGGAGAGACTGAAGGGGCTGTGGAGATGGGAGAGACTGAAGGGACTGTGGAGACAGGAGAGACTGAAGAGACTGTGGAGATGGTAAAGACTGAACAGGCTGGGAAGATGGGAGAGACTGAAGGGACTGTGGAGACGGTAAAGACTGAACAGGCTGGGAAGATGGGAGAGACTGAAGGGACTGTGGAGATGGGAGAGACTGAAAGGGCTGTGGAGACGGGAGAGACTGAAGGGGCTGTGGAGACGGGAGAGACTGAAGGGACTGTGGAGACGGGAGAGACTGAAGGGACTGTGGAGACGGTAAAGACTGAACAGGCTGGGAAGATGGGAGAGACTGAAGGGATTGTGGAGACGGGAGAGACTGAAGGGACTGTGGAGACGGGAGAGACTGAAGGGACTGTGGAGACGGTAAAGACTGAACAGGCTGTGGAGACGGGAGAGACTGAAGGGACTGTGGAGACGGTAAAGACTGAACAGGCTGTGGAGACGGGAGAGACTGAAGGGACTGTGGAGACGGTAAAGACTGAACAGGATGGGAAGATGGGAGAGACTGAAGGGACTGTGGAGACGGGAGAGACTGAAGGGGCTATGGAGGCTTGAGAAACTGAAGGGACTGTGGAGACGGGAGAGACTGAAGGGGCTATGGAGATGGGAGAGACTGAAGGGGCTATGGAGGCTTGAGAAACTGAAGGGACTGTGGAGAGACTGAAGGGACTGTGGAGACGGGAGAGACTGAAGGGGCTGTGGAGATGGGAGAGACTGAAGGGACTGTGGAGACAGGAGAGACTGAAGAGACTGTGGAGATGGTAAAGACTGAACAGGCTGGGAAGATGGGAGAGACTGAAGGGACTGTGGAGACGGAAGAGACTGAAGGTGCTGTGGAGATGGGAGAGACTGAAGGGGCTATGGAGGCTTGAGAAACTGAAGGGACTGTGGAGACGGTAAAGACTGAACAGGCTGGGAAGATGGGAGAGACTGAAGGGACTGTGGAGATGGGAGAGACTGAAAGGGCTGTGGAGACGGGAGAGACTGAAGGGGCTGTGGAGACGGGAGAGACTGAAGGGACTGTGGAGACGGGAGAGACTGAAGGGACTGTGGAGACGATAAAGACTGAACAGGCTGGGAAGATGGGAGAGACTGAAGGGACTGTGGAGACGGGAGAGACTGAAGGGACTGTGGAGACGGGAGAGACTGAAGGGACTGTGGAGACGGTAAAGACTGAACAGGCTGTGGAGACGGGAGAGACTGAAGGGACTGTGGAGACGGTAAAGACTGAACAGGCTGGGAAGATGGGAGAGACTGAAGGGACTGTGGAGACGGGAGAGACTGAAGGTGCTGTGGAGATGGGAGAGACTGAAGGGACTGTGGAGACGGGAGAGACTGAAGGGACTGTGGAGACGGGAGAGACTGAAGGGGCTGTGGAGATGGGAGAGACTGAAGGGACTGTGGAGACAGGAGAGACTGAAGAGACTGTGGAGATGGTAAAGACTGAACAGGCTGGGAAGATGGGAGAGACTGAAGGGACTGTGGAGACGGAAGAGACTGAAGGTGCTGTGGAGATGGGAGAGACTGAAGGGGCTATGGAGGCTTGAGAAACTGAAGGGACTGTGGAGACGGTAAAGACTGAACAGGCTGGGAAGATGGGAGAGACTGAAGGGACTGTGGAGATGGGAGAGACTGAAAGGGCTGTGGAGACGGGAGAGACTGAAGGGGCTGTGGAGATGGGAGAGACTGAAGGGACTGTGGAGACGGGAGAGACTGAAGGGACTGTGGAGACGATAAAGACTGAACAGGCTGGGAAGATGGGAGAGACTGAAGGGACTGTGGAGACGGGAGAGACTGAAGGGACTGTGGAGACGGGAGAGACTGAAGGGACTGTGGAGACGGTAAAGACTGAACAGGCTGTGGAGACGGGAGAGACTGAAGGGACTGTGGAGACGGTAAAGACTGAACAGGCTGGGAAGATGGGAGAGACTGAAGGGACTGTGGAGACGGGAGAGACTGAAGGTGCTGTGGAGATGGGAGAGACTGAAGGGACTGTGGAGACGGGAGAGACTGAAGGGACTGTGGAGACGGGAGAGACTGAAGGGGCTGTGGAGACGGGAGAGACTGAAGGGACTGTGGAGACGGGAGAGACTGAAGGGACTGTGGAGACGGTAAAGACTGAACAGGCTGGGAAGATGGGAGAGACTGAAGGGACTGTGGAGACGGGAGAGACTGAAGGGACTGTGGAGACGGGAGAGACTGAAGGGACTGTGGAGACGGTAAAGACTGAACAGGCTGTGGAGACGGGAGAGACTGAAGGGACTGTGGAGACGGTAAAGACTGAACAGGCTGGGAAGATGGGAGAGACTGAAGGGACTGTGGAGACGGGAGAGACTGAAGGTGCTGTGGAGATGGGAGAGACTGAAGGGACTGTGGAGACGGGAGAGACTGAAGGGACTGTGGAGACGGGAGAGACTGAAGGGGCTGTGGAGACGGTAAAGACTGAACAGGCTGTGGAGACGGGAGAGACTGAAGGGACTGTGGAGACGGTAAAGACTGAACAGGATGGGAAGATGGGAGAGACTGAAGGGACTGTGGAGACGGGAGAGACTGAAGGGGCTATGGAGGCTTGAGAAACTGAAGGGACTGTGGAGACGGGAGAGACTGAAGGGGCTGTGGAGACGGGAGAGGCTGAAGGGACTCTGGAGACGGGAGAGGCTGAAGGGACTGTGGAGACGGTAAAGACTGAACAGGCTGGGAAGATGGGAGAGACTGAAGGGACTGTGGAGACGGGAGAGACTGAATGTGCTGTGGAGATGGGAGAGACTGAAGAGACTGTGGAGACTGGAGAGACTGAAGGGGCTGTGGAGACGGGAGAGACTGAAGGGACTGTGGAGACGGGAGAGACTGAAGGGACTGTGGAGACGATAAAGACTGAACAGGCTGGGAAGATGGGAGAGACTGAAGGGACTGTGGAGACGGGAGAGACTGAAGGGACTGTGGAGACGGGAGAGACTGAAGGGACTGTGGAGACGGTAAAGACTGAACAGGCTGTGGAGACGGGAGAGACTGAAGGGACTGTGGAGACGGTAAAGACTGAACAGGCTCGGAAGATGGGAGAGACTGAAGGGACTGTGGAGACGGGAGAGACTGAAGGTGCTGTGGAGATGGGAGAGACTGAAGGGACTGTGGAGACGGGAGAGACTGAAGGGACTGTGGAGACGGGAGAGACTGAAGGGGCTGTGGAGACGGGAGAGACTGAAGGGACTGTGGAGACGGGAGAGACTGAAGGGACTGTGGAGACGGTAAAGACTGAACAGGCTGGGAAGATGGGAGAGACTGAAGGGACTGTGGAGACGGGAGAGACTGAAGGGACTGTGGAGACGGGAGAGACTGAAGGGACTGTGGAGACGGTAAAGACTGAACAGGCTGTGGAGACGGGAGAGACTGAAGGGACTGTGGAGACGGTAAAGACTGAACAGGCTGGGAAGATGGGAGAGACTGAAGGGACTGTGGAGATGGGAGAGACTGAAGGTGCTGTGGAGATGGGAGAGACTGAAGGGACTGTGGAGACGGGAGAGACTGAAGGGACTGTGGAGACGGGAGAGACTGAAGGGGCTGTGGAGACGGTAAAGACTGAACAGGATGGGAAGATGGGAGAGACTGAAGGGACTGTGGAGACGGGAGAGACTGAAGGGGCTATGGAGGCTTGAGAAACTGAAGGGACTGTGGAGACGGGAGAGACTGAAGGGGCTGTGGAGACGGGAGAGGCTGAAGGGACTCTGGAGACGGGAGAGGCTGAAGGGACTGTGGAGACGGTAAAGACTGAACAGGCTGGGAAGATGGGAGAGACTGAAGGGACTGTGGAGACGGGAGAGACTGAATGTGCTGTGGAGATGGGAGAGACTGAAGAGACTGTGGAGACGGGAGAGACTGAAGGGACTGTGGAGACAGGAGAGATTGAAGGGGCTATGGAGGCTTGAGAAACTGAAGGGACTGTGGAGACGGTAAAGACTGAAAAGGCTGGGAACATGGGAGAGACTGAAGGGACTGTGGAGACGGGAGAGACCTAAGGTGCTGTGGAGATGGGAGAGACTGAAGGGACTGTGGAGACGGGAGAGACTGAAGGGACTGTGGAGATGGTAAAGACTGAACAGGCTGGAAAGATGGGAGAGACTGAAGGGACTGTGGAGACGGGAGAGACTGAAGGTGCTGTGGAGATGGGAGAGACTGAAGGGACTGTGGAGACGGGAGAGACTGAAGGGACTGTGGAGACGGTAAAGACTGAACAGGCTGGGAAGATGGGAGAGACTGAAGGGACTGTGGAGACGGGAGAGACTGAAGGGGCTGTGGAGACGGGAGAGACTGAAGGGACTGTGGAGACAGGAGAGACTGAAGAGACTGTGGAGATGGTAAAGACTGAACAGGCTGGGAAGATGGGAGAGACTGAAGGGACTGTGGAGACGGAAGAGACTGAAGGGGCTGTGGAGACTGGAGAGACTGAAGGGACTGTGGAGACGGTAAAGACTGAACAGGCTGGGAAGATGGGAGAGACTGAAGGGACTGTGGAGACGGGAGAGACTGAAGGGACTGTGGAGACAGGAGAGACTGAAGGGACTGTGGAGACGGTAAAGACTGAACAGGCTGTGGAGACGGGAGAGACTGAAGGGACTGTGGAGACGGTAAAGACTGAACAGGCTGGGAAGATGGGAGAGACTGAAGGGACTGTGGAGACGGGAGAGACTGAAGGTGCTGTGGAGATGGGAGAGACTGAAGGGGCTATGGAGGCTTGAGAAACTGAAGGGACTGTGGAGACGGGAGAGACTGAAGGGACTGTGGAGACGGGAGAGACTGAAGGGACTGTGGAGACGGTAAAGACTGAACAGGCTGTGGAGACGGGAGAGACTGAAGGGACTGTGGAGACGGTAAAGACTGAACAGGCTGGGAAGATGGGAGAGACTGAAAGGACTGTGGAGACGGGAGAGACTGAAGGTGCTGTGGAGATGGGAGAGACTGAAGGGACTGTGGACACGGGAGAGACTGAAGGGACTGTGGAGACGGGAGAGACTGAAGGGGCTGTGGAGACGGTAAAGACTGAACAGGCTGTGGAGACGGGAGAGACTGAAGGGACTGTGGAGACGGTAAAGACTGAACAGGATGGGAAGATGGGAGAGACTGAAGGGACTGTGGAGACGGGAGAGACTGAAGGGGCTATGGAGGCTTGAGAAACTGAAGGGACTGTGGAGACGGGAGAGACTGAAGGGGCTATGGAGATGGGAGAGACTGAAGGGGCTATGGAGGCTTGAGAAACTGAAGGGACTGTGGAGAGACTGAAGGGACTGTGGAGACGGGAGAGACTGAAGGGGCTATGGAGATGGGATAGACTGAAGGGGCTATGGAGGCTTGAAAAACTGAAGGGACTGTGGAGACGGGAGAGACTGAAGGGGCTGTGGAGATGGGAGAGACTGAAGGGACTGTGGAGACAGGAGAGACTGAAGGGGCTGTGGAGACGGTAAAGACTGAACAGGCTGTGGAGACGGGAGAGACTGAAGGGACTGTGGAGACGGTAAAGACTGAACAGGATGGGAAGATGGGAGAGACTGAAGGGACTGTGGAGACGGGAGAGACTGAAGGGGCTATGGAGGCTTGAGAAACTGAAGGGACTGTGGAGACGGGAGAGACTGAAGGGGCTATGGAGATGGGAGAGACTGAAGGGGCTATGGAGGCTTGAGAAACTGAAGGGACTGTGGAGAGACTGAAGGGACTGTGGAGACGGGAGAGACTGAAGGGGCTATGGAGATGGGATAGACTGAAGGGGCTATGGAGGCTTGAAAAACTGAAGGGACTGTGGAGACGGGAGAGACTGAAGGGGCTGTGGAGATGGGAGAGACTGAAGGGACTGTGGAGACAGGAGAGACTGAAGGTGCTGTGGAGATGGGAGAGACTGAAGGGGCTATGGAGGCTTGAGAAACTGAAGGGACTGTGGAGACGGGAGAGACTGAAGGGGCTATGGAGGCTTGAGAAACTGAAGGGACTGTGGAGACGGTAAAGACTGAACAGGCTGGGAAGATGGGAGAGACTGAAGGGACTGTGGAGATGGGTGAGACTGAAAGGGCTGTGGAGACGGGAGAGACTGAAGGGGCTGTGGAGACGGGAGAGACTGAAGGGACTGTGGAGACGGAAGAGACTGAAGGGACTGTGGAGACGGTAAAGACTGAACAGGCTGGGAAGATGGGAGAGACTGAAGGGACTGTGGAGACGGGAGAGACTGAAGGGACTGTGGAGACGGGAGAGACTGAAGGGACTGTGGAGACGGTAAAGACTGAACAGGCTGTGGAGACGGGAGAGACTGAAGGGACTGTGGAGACGGTAAAGACTGAACAGGCTGGAAAGATGGGAGAGACTGAAGGGACTGTGGAGACGGGAGAGACTGAAGGTGCTGTGGAGATGGGAGAGACTGAAGGGACTGTGGAGACGGGAGAGACTGAAGGGACTGTGGAGACGGGAGAGACTGAAGGGGCTGTGGAGACGGGAGAGACTGAAGGGACTGTGGAGACGGGAGAGACTGAAGGGACTGTGGAGACGGTAAAGACTGAACAGGCTGGGAAGATGGGAGAGACTGAAGGGACTGTGGAGACGGGAGAGACTGAAGGGACTGTGGAGACGGGAGAGACTGAAGGGACTGTGGAGACGGTAAAGACTGAACAGGCTGTGGAGACGGGAGAGACTGAAGGAACTGTGGAGACGGTAAAGACTGAACAGGCTGGGAAGATGGGAGAGACTGAAGGGACTGTGGAGACGGGAGAGACTGAAGGTGCTGTGGAGATGGGAGAGACTGAAGGGACTGTGGAGACGGGAGAGACTGAAGGGACTGTGGAGACGGGAGAGACTGAAGGGGCTGTGGAGACGGTAAAGACTGAACAGGCTGTGGAGACGGGAGAGACTGAAGGGACTGTGGAGACGGTAAAGACTGAACAGGATGGGAAGATGGGAGAGACTGAAGGGACTGTGGAGACGGGAGAGACTGAAGGGGCTATGGAGGCTTGAGAAACTGAAGGGACTGTGGAGACGGGAGAGACTGAAGGGGCTGTGGAGACGGGAGAGGCTGAAGGGACTGTGGAGACGGGAGAGGCTGAAGGGACTGTGGAGACGGTAAAGACTGAACAGGCTGGGAAGATGGGAGAGACTGAAGGGACTGTGGAGACCGGAGAGACTGAATGTGCTGTGGAGATGGGAGAGACTGAAGAGACTGTGGAGACGGGAGAGACTGAAGGGACTGTGGAGACAGGAGAGACTGAAGGGGCTATGGAGGCTTGAGAAACTGAAGGGACTGTGGAGACGGTAAAGACTGAAAAGGCTGGGAAGATGGGAGAGACTGAAGGGACTGTGGAGACGGGAGAGACTGAAGGGACTGTGGAGACGGTAAAGACTGAACAGGCTGTGGAGACGGGAGAGACTGAAGGGACTGTGGAGACGGTAAAGACTGAACAGGCTGGGAAGATGGGAGAGACTGAAGGGACTGTGGAGACGGGAGAGACTGAAGGTGCTGTGGAGATGGGAGAGACTGAAGGGACTGTGGAGACGGGAGAGACTGAAGGGACTGTGGAGATGGGAGAGACTGAAGGGGCTATGGAGGCTTGAGAAACTGAAGGGACTGTGGAGACGGGAGAGACTGAAGGGGCTATGGAGGCTTGAGAAACTGAAGGGACTGTGGAGACGGTAAAGACTGAACAAGCTGGGAAGATGGGAGAGACTGAAGGGACTGTGGAGATGGGAGAGACTGAAAGGGCTGTGGAGACGGGAGAGACTGAAGGGGCTGTGGAGACGGTAAAGACTGAACAGGCTGGGAAGATGGGAGAGACTGAAGGGACTGTGGAGACGGTAAAGACTGAACAGGCTGGGAAGATGGGAGAGACTGAAGGGACTGTGGAGACGGGAGAGACTGAAGGTGCTGTGGAGATGGGAGAGACTGAAGGGACTGTGGAGACGGGAGAGACTGAAGGGACTGTGGAGACGGGAGAGACTGAAGGGGCTGTGGAGACGGTAAAGACTGAACAGGCTGTGGAGACGGGAGAGACTGAAGGGACTGTGGAGACGGTAAAGACTGAACAGGTTGGGAAGATGGGAGAGACTGAAGGGACTGTGGAGACGGGAGAGACTGAAGGGGCTATGGAGGCTTGAGAAACTGAAGGGACTGTGGAGACGGGAGAGACTGAAGGGGCTATGGAGATGGGAGAGACTGAAGGGGCTATGGAGGCTTGAGAAACTGAAGGGACTGTGGAGAGACTGAAGGGACTGTGGAGACGGGAGAGACTGAAGGGGCTATGGAGATGGGAGAGACTGAAGGGGCTTTGGAGGCTTGAAAAACTGAAGGGACTGTGGAGAGACTGAAGGGACTGTGGAGACGGGAGAGACTGAAGGGGCTGTGGAGATGGGAGAGACTGAAGGGACTGTGGAGACAGGAGAGACTGAAGAGACTGTGGAGATGGTAAAGACTGAACAGGCTGGGAAGATGGGAGAGACTGAAGGGGCTATGGATGCTTAAGAAACTGAAGGGACTGTGAAGACGGGAGAGACTGAAGGGGCTATGGAGGCTTGAGAAACTGAAGGGACTGTGGAGACGGTAAAGACTGAACAGGCTGTGGAGATAGGAGAGACTGAAGGGGCTGTGGAGACGGGAGAGACTGAAAGGGCTGTGGAGACGGGAGAGACTGAAGGGACTGTGGAGACGAAAGAGACTGAAGGGACTGTGGAGGCTTGAGAAACTGAAGGGACTGTGGAGAGACTGAAGGGACTATGGAGATGGGAGAGACTGAAGGGGCTATGGAGGCTTGAGAAACTGAAGGGACTGTGGAGACGGGAGAGACTGAAGGGGCTATGGAGATGGGAGAGACTGAAGGGGCTATGGAGTCTTGAGAAACTGAAGGGACTGTGGAGAGACTGAAGGGACTGTGGAGACGGGAGAGACTGAAGGGGCTGTGGAGATGGGAGAGACTGAAGGGACTGTGGAGACAGGAGAGACTGAAGAGACTGTGGAGATGGGAGAGACTGAAGGGGCTATGGAGTCTTGAGAAACTGAAGGGACTGTGGAGAGACTGAAGGGACTGTGGAGACGGGAGAGACTGAACAGGCTGGGAAGATGGGAGAGACTGAAGGGACTGTGGAGACGGTAAAGACTGAACAGGATGGGAAGATGGGAGAGACTGAAGGGACTGTGGAGACGTGAGAGACTGAAGGGGCTATGGAGGCTTGAGAAACTGAAGGGACTGTGGAGACGGGAGAGACTGAAGGGGCTGTGGAGACGGGAGAGGCTGAAGGGACTGTGGAGACGGGAGAGGCTGAAGGGACTGTGGAGACAGGAGAGACTGAAGGGGCTATGGAGGCTTGAGAAACTGAAGGGACTGTGGAGACGGTAAAGACTGAAAAGGCTGGGAAGATGGGAGAGACTGAAGGGACTGTGGAGACGGGAGAGACTGAAGGGACTGTGGAGACGGTAAAGACTGAACAGGCTGTGGAGACGGGAGAGACTGAAGGGACTGTGGAGACGGTAAAGACTGAACAGGCTGGGAAGATGGGAGAGACTGAAGGGACTGTGGAGACGGGAGAGACTGAAGGTGCTGTGGAGATGGGAGAGACTGAAGGGACTGTGGAGACGGGAGAGACTGAAGGGACTGTGGAGACGGGAGAGACTGAAGGGGCTGTGGAGACGGTAAAGACTGAACAGGCTGTGGAGACGGGAGAGACTGAAGGGACTGTGGAGACGGTAAAGACTGAACAGGTTGGGAAGATGGGAGAGACTGAAGGGACTGTGGAGACGGGAGAGACTGAAGGGGCTATGGAGGCTTGAGAAACTGAAGGGACTGTGGAGACGGGAGAGACTGAAGGGGCTATGGAGATGGGAGAGACTGAAGGGGCTATGGAGGCTTGAGAAACTGAAGGGACTGTGGAGAGACTGAAGGGACTGTGGAGACGGGAGAGACTGAAGGGGCTATGGAGATGGGAGAGACTGAAGGGGCTTTGGAGGCTTGAAAAACTGAAGGGACTGTGGAGAGACTGAAGGGACTGTGGAGACGGGAGAGACTGAAGGGGCTGTGGAGATGGGAGAGACTGAAGGGACTGTGGAGACAGGAGAGACTGAAGAGACTGTGGAGATGGTAAAGACTGAACAGGCTGGGAAGATGGGAGAGACTGAAGGGGCTATGGATGCTTAAGAAACTGAAGGGACTGTGAAGACGGGAGAGACTGAAGGGGCTATGGAGGCTTGAGAAACTGAAGGGACTGTGGAGACGGTAAAGACTGAACAGGCTGTGGAGATAGGAGAGACTGAAGGGGCTGTGGAGACGGGAGAGACTGAAAGGGCTGTGGAGACGGGAGAGACTGAAGGGACTGTGGAGACGAAAGAGACTGAAGGGACTGTGGAGGCTTGAGAAACTGAAGGGACTGTGGAGAGACTGAAGGGACTATGGAGATGGGAGAGACTGAAGGGGCTATGGAGGCTTGAGAAACTGAAGGGACTGTGGAGACGGGAGAGACTGAAGGGGCTATGGAGATGGGAGAGACTGAAGGGGCTATGGAGTCTTGAGAAACTGAAGGGACTGTGGAGAGACTGAAGGGACTGTGGAGACGGGAGAGACTGAAGGGGCTGTGGAGATGGGAGAGACTGAAGGGACTGTGGAGACAGGAGAGACTGAAGAGACTGTGGAGATGGGAGAGACTGAAGGGGCTATGGAGTCTTGAGAAACTGAAGGGACTGTGGAGAGACTGAAGGGACTGTGGAGACGGGAGAGACTGAACAGGCTGGGAAGATGGGAGAGACTGAAGGGACTGTGGAGACGGTAAAGACTGAACAGGATGGGAAGATGGGAGAGACTGAAGGGACTGTGGAGACGTGAGAGACTGAAGGGGCTATGGAGGCTTGAGAAACTGAAGGGACTGTGGAGACGGGAGAGACTGAAGGGGCTGTGGAGACGGGAGAGGCTGAAGGGACTGTGGAGACGGGAGAGGCTGAAGGGACTGTGGAGACAGGAGAGACTGAAGGGGCTATGGAGGCTTGAGAAACTGAAGGGACTGTGGAGACGGTAAAGACTGAAAAGGCTGGGAAGATGGGAGAGACTGAAGGGACTGTGGAGACGGGAGAGACTTAAGGTGCTGTGGAGATGGGAGAGACTGAAGGGACTGTGGAGACGGGAGAGACTGAAGGGACTGTGGAGACGGTAAAGACTGAACAGGCTGTGGAGACGGGAGAGACTGAAGGGACTGTGGAGATGGTAAAGACTGAACAGGCTGGGAAGATGGGAGAGACTGAAGGGACTGTGGAGACGGGAGAGACTGAAGGTGCTGTGGAGATGGGAGAGACTGAAGGGACTGTGGAGACGGGAGAGACTGAAGGGACTGTGGAGACGGTAAAGACTGAACAGGCTGGGAAGATGGGAGAGACTGAAGGGACTGTGGAGACGGGAGAGACTGAAGGGGCTGTGGAGACGGGAGAGACTGAAGGGACTGTGGAGACAGGAGAGACTGAAGAGACTGTGGAGATGGTAAAGACTGAACAGGCTGGGAAGATGGGAGAGACTGAAGGGACTGTGGAGACGGAAGAGACTGAAGGGGCTGTGGAGACTGGAGAGACTGAAGGGACTGTGGAGACGGTAAAGACTGAACAGGCTGGGAAGATGGGAGAGACTGAAGGGACTGTGGAGACGGGAGAGACTGAAGGGACTGTGGAGACAGGAGAGACTGAAGGGGCTATGGACGCTTGAGAAACTGAAGGGACTGTGGAGATGGTAAAGACTGAACAGGCTGGGAAGATGGGAGAGACTGAAGGGACTGTGGAGACGGGAGAGACTGAAGGGACTGTGGAGACTGGAGAGACTGAAGGGACTGTGGAGACGGTAAAGACTGAACAGGCTGGGAAGATGGGAGAGACTGAAGGGACTGTGGAGACGGGAGAGACTGAAGGGACTGTGGAGACAGGAGAGACTGAAGGGGCTATGGAGGCTTGAGAAACTGAAGGTACTGTGGAGACGGGAGAGACTGAAGGGACTGTGGAGACGGGAGAGACTGAAGGGACTGTGGAGACGGTAAAGACTGAACAGGCTGTGGAGACGGGAGAGACTGAAGGGACTGTGGAGACGGTAAAGACTGAACAGGCTGGGAAGATGGGAGAGACTGAAGGGACTGTGGAGACGGGAGAGACTGAAGGGGCTATGGAGACAGGAGAGACTGAAGGGGCTATGGAGGCTTGAGAAACTGAAGGGACTGTGGAGACGGGAGAGACTGAAGGGGCTGTGGAGATGGGAGAGACTGAAGGGACTGTGGAGACAGGAGAGACTGAAGAGACTGTGGAGATGGTAAAGACTGAACAGGCTGGGAAGATGGGAGAGACTGAAGGGACTGTGGAGAGGGTAAAGACTGAACAGGCTGGGAAGATGGGAGAGACTGAAGGGACTGTGGAGATGGGAGAGACTGAAAGGGCTGTGGAGACGGGAGAGACTGAAGGGGCTGTGGAGACGGGAGAGACTGAAGGGACTGTGGAGACGGGAGAGACTGAAGGGACTGTGGAGACGGTAAAGACTGAACAGGCTGGGAAGATGGGAGAGACTGAAGGGATTGTGGAGACGGGAGAGACTGAAGGGACTGTGGAGACGGGAGAGACTGAAGGGACTGTGGAGACGGTAAAGACTGAACAGGCTGTGGAGACGGGAGAGACTGAAGGGACTGTGGAGACGGTAAAGACTGAACAGGCTGTGGAGACGGGAGAGACTGAAGGGACTGTGGAGACGGTAAAGACTGAACAGGATGGGAAGATGGGAGAGACTGAAGGGACTGTGGAGACGGGAGAGACTGAAGGGGCTATGGAGGCTTGAGAAACTGAAGGGACTGTGGAGACGGGAGAGACTGAAGGGGCTATGGAGATGGGAGAGACTGAAGGGGCTATGGAGGCTTGAGAAACTGAAGGGACTGTGGAGAGACTGAAGGGACTGTGGAGACGGGAGAGACTGAAGGGGCTGTGGAGATGGGAGAGACTGAAGGGACTGTGGAGACAGGAGAGACTGAAGAGACTGTGGAGATGGTAAAGACTGAACAGGCTGGGAAGATGGGAGAGACTGAAGGGACTGTGGAGACGGAAGAGACTGAAGGTGCTGTGGAGATGGGAGAGACTGAAGGGGCTATGGAGGCTTGAGAAACTGAAGGGACTGTGGAGACGGTAAAGACTGAACAGGCTGGGAAGATGGGAGAGACTGAAGGGACTGTGGAGATGGGAGAGACTGAAAGGGCTGTGGAGACGGGAGAGACTGAAGGGGCTGTGGAGACGGGAGAGACTGAAGGGACTGTGGAGACGGGAGAGACTGAAGGGACTGTGGAGACGATAAAGACTGAACAGGCTGGGAAGATGGGAGAGACTGAAGGGACTGTGGAGACGGGAGAGACTGAAGGGACTGTGGAGACGGGAGAGACTGAAGGGACTGTGGAGACGGTAAAGACTGAACAGGCTGTGGAGACGGGAGAGACTGAAGGGACTGTGGAGACGGTAAAGACTGAACAGGCTGGGAAGATGGGAGAGACTGAAGGGACTGTGGAGACGGGAGAGACTGAAGGTGCTGTGGAGATGGGAGAGACTGAAGGGACTGTGGAGACGGGAGAGACTGAAGGGACTGTGGAGACGGGAGAGACTGAAGGGGCTGTGGAGACGGGAGAGACTGAAGGGACTGTGGAGACGGGAGAGACTGAAGGGACTGTGGAGACGGTAAAGACTGAACAGGCTGGGAAGATGGGAGAGACTGAAGGGACTGTGGAGACGGGAGAGACTGAAGGGACTGTGGAGACGGGAGAGACTGAAGGGACTGTGGAGACGGTAAAGACTGAACAGGCTGTGGAGACGGGAGAGACTGAAGGGACTGTGGAGACGGTAAAGACTGAACAGGCTGGGAAGATGGGAGAGACTGAAGGGACTGTGGAGACGGGAGAGACTGAAGGTGCTGTGGAGATGGGAGAGACTGAAGGGACTGTGGAGACGGGAGAGACTGAAGGGACTGTGGAGACGGGAGAGACTGAAGGGGCTGTTGAGACGGTAAAGACTAAACAGGCTGTGGAGACGGGAGAGACTGAAGGGACTGTGGAGACGGTAAAGACTGAACAGGATGGGAAGATGGGAGAGACTGAAGGGACTGTGGAGACGGGAGAGACTGAAGGGGCTATGGAGGCTTGAGAAACTGAAGGGACTGTGGAGACGGGAGAGACTGAAGGGGCTGTGGAGACGGGAGAGGCTGAAGGGACTCTGGAGACGGGAGAGGCTGAAGGGACTGTGGAGACGGTAAAGACTGAACAGGCTGGGAAGATGGGAGAGACTGAAGGGACTGTGGAGACGGGAGAGACTGAATGTGCTGTGGAGATGGGAGAGACTGAAGAGACTGTGGAGACGGGAGAGACTGAAGGGGCTGTGGAGACGGGAGAGACTGAAGGGACTGTGGAGACGGGAGAGACTGAAGGGACTGTGGAGACGATAA
Source organism: Hoplias malabaricus (assembly GCF_029633855.1). Lineage (NCBI taxonomy): Eukaryota > Metazoa > Chordata > Actinopteri > Characiformes > Erythrinidae > Hoplias > Hoplias malabaricus. The sequence continues at coordinate 78,676,124 of NC_089802.1, read as the reverse complement.
AGACTGAACAGGCTGGGAAGATGGGAGAGACTGAAGGGACTGTGGAGACGGGAGAGACTGAAGGGACTGTGGAGACGGGAGAGACTGAAGGTGCTGTGGAGATGGGAGAGACTGAAGGGACTGTGGAGACGGGAGAGACTGAAGGGACTGTGGAGACGGGAGAGACTGAAGGGGCTGTGGAGACGGGAGAGACTGAAGGGACTGTGGAGACGGGAGAGACTGAAGGGACTGTGGAGACGGTAAAGACTGAACAGGCTGGGAAGATGGGAGAGACTGAAGGGACTGTGGAGACGGGAGAGACTGAAGGGACTGTGGAGACGGGAGAGACTGAAGGGACTGTGGAGACGGTAAAGACTGAACAGGCTGTGGAGACGGGAGAGACTGAAGGGACTGTGGAGACGGTAAAGACTGAACAGGCTGGGAAGATGGGAGAGACTGAAGGGACTGTGGAGATGGGAGAGACTGAAGGTGCTGTGGAGATGGGAGAGACTGAAGGGACTGTGGAGACGGGAGAGACTGAAGGGACTGTGGAGACGGGAGAGACTGAAGGGGCTGTGGAGACGGTAAAGACTGAACAGGCTGTGGAGACGGGAGAGACTGAAGGGACTGTGGAGACGGTAAAGACTGAACAGGATGGGAAGATGGGAGAGACTGAAGGGACTGTGGAGACGGGAGAGACTGAAGGGGCTATGGAGGCTTGAGAAACTGAAGGGACTGTGGAGACGGGAGAGACTGAAGGGGCTGTGGAGACGGGAGAGGCTGAAGGGACTCTGGAGACGGGAGAGGCTGAAGGGACTGTGGAGACGGTAAAGACTGAACAGGCTGGGAAGATGGGAGAGACTGAAGGGACTGTGGAGACGGGAGAGACTGAAGGTGCTGTGGAGATGGGAGAGACTGAAGGGACTGTGGAGACGGGAGAGACTGAAGGGACTGTGGAGACGGTAAAGACTGAACAGGCTGGGAAGATGGGAGAGACTGAAGGGACTGTGGAGACGGGAGAGACTGAAGGGGCTGTGGAGACGGGAGAGACTGAAGGGACTGTGGAGACAGGAGAGACTGAAGAGACTGTGGAGATGGTAAAGACTGAACAGGCTGGGAAGATGGGAGAGACTGAAGGGACTGTGGAGACGGAAGAGACTGAAGGGGCTGTGGAGACTGGAGAGACTGAAGGGACTGTGGAGACGGTAAAGACTGAACAGGCTGGGAAGATGGGAGAGACTGAAGGGACTGTGGAGACGGGAGAGACTGAAGGGACTGTGGAGACAGGAGAGACTGAAGGGACTGTGGAGACGGTAAAGACTGAACAGGCTGTGGAGACGGGAGAGACTGAAGGGACTGTGGAGACGGGAGAGACTGAAGGGACTGTGGAGACGGTAAAGACTGAACAGGCTGGGAAGATGGGAGAGACTGAAGGGACTGTGGAGACGGGAGAGACTGAAGGTGCTGTGGAGATGGGAGAGACTGAAGGGGCTATGGAGGCTTGAGAAACTGAAGGGACTGTGGAGACGGGAGAGACTGAAGGTGCTGTGGAGATGGGAGAGACTGAAGGGGCTATGGAGGCTTGAGAAACTGAAGGGACTGTGGAGACGGGAGAGACTGAAGGGACTGTGGAGACGGGAGAGACTGAAGGGACTGTGGAGACGGTAAAGACTGAACAGGCTGTGGAGACGGGAGAGACTGAAGGGACTGTGGAGACGGTAAAGACTGAACAGGCTGGGAAGATGGGAGAGACTGAAAGGACTGTGGAGACGGGAGAGACTGAAGGTGCTGTGGAGATGGGAGAGACTGAAGGGACTGTGGACACGGGAGAGACTGAAGGGACTGTGGAGACGGGAGAGACTGAAGGGGCTGTGGAGACGGTAAAGACTGAACAGGCTGTGGAGACGGGAGAGACTGAAGGGACTGTGGAGACGGTAAAGACTGAACAGGATGGGAAGATGGGAGAGACTGAAGGGACTGTGGAGACGGGAGAGACTGAAGGGGCTATGGAGGCTTGAGAAACTGAAGGGACTGTGGAGACGGGAGAGACTGAAGGGGCTATGGAGATGGGAGAGACTGAAGGGGCTATGGAGGCTTGAGAAACGGAAGGGACTGTGGAGAGACTGAAGGGACTGTGGAGACGGGAGAGACTGAAGGGGCTATGGAGATGGGATAGACTGAAGGGGCTATGGAGGCTTGAAAAACTGAAGGGACTGTGGAGACGGGAGAGACTGAAGGGGCTGTGGAGATGGGAGAGACTGAAGGGACTGTGGAGACAGGAGAGACTGAAGGGGCTGTGGAGACGGTAAAGACTGAACAGGCTGTGGAGACGGGAGAGACTGAAGGGACTGTGGAGACGGTAAAGACTGAACAGGATGGGAAGATGGGAGAGACTGAAGGGACTGTGGAGACGGGAGAGACTGAAGGGGCTATGGAGGCTTGAGAAACTGAAGGGACTGTGGAGACGGGAGAGACTGAAGGGGCTATGGAGATGGGAGAGACTGAAGGGGCTATGGAGGCTTGAGAAACTGAAGGGACTGTGGAGAGACTGAAGGGACTGTGGAGACGGGAGAGACTGAAGGGGCTATGGAGATGGGATAGACTGAAGGGGCTATGGAGGCTTGAAAAACTGAAGGGACTGTGGAGACGGGAGAGACTGAAGGGGCTGTGGAGATGGGAGAGACTGAAGGGACTGTGGAGACAGGAGAGACTGAAGGTGCTGTGGAGATGGGAGAGACTGAAGGGGCTATGGAGGCTTGAGAAACTGAAGGGACTGTGGAGACGGGAGAGACTGAAGGGGCTATGGAGGCTTGAGAAACTGAAGGGACTGTGGAGACGGTAAAGACTGAACAGGCTGGGAAGATGGGAGAGACTGAAGGGACTGTGGAGATGGGTGAGACTGAAAGGGCTGTGGAGACGGGAGAGACTGAAGGGGCTGTGGAGACGGGAGAGACTGAAGGGACTGTGGAGACGGAAGAGACTGAAGGGACTGTGGAGACGGTAAAGACTGAACAGGCTGGGAAGATGGGAGAGACTGAAGGGACTGTGGAGACGGGAGAGACTGAAGGGACTGTGGAGACGGGAGAGACTGAAGGGACGGTGGAGACGGTAAAGACTGAACAGGCTGTGGAGACGGGAGAGACTGAAGGGACTGTGGAGACGGTAAAGACTGAACAGGCTGGAAAGATGGGAGAGACTGAAGGGACTGTGGAGACGGGAGAGACTGAAGGTGCTGTGGAGATGGGAGAGACTGAAGGGACTGTGGAGACGGGAGAGACTGAAGGGACTGTGGAGACGGGAGAGACTGAAGGGGCTGTGGAGACGGGAGAGACTGAAGGGACTGTGGAGACGGGAGAGACTGAAGGGACTGTGGAGACGGTAAAGACTGAACAGGCTGGGAAGATGGGAGAGACTGAAGGGACTGTGGAGACGGGAGAGACTGAAGGGACTGTGGAGACGGGAGAGACTGAAGGGACTGTGGAGACGGTAAAGACTGAACAGGCTGTGGAGACGGGAGAGACTGAAGGGACTGTGGAGACGGTAAAGACTGAACAGGCTGGGAAGATGGGAGAGACTGAAGGGACTGTGGAGACGGGAGAGACTGAAGGTGCTGTGGAGATGGGAGAGACTGAAGGGACTGTGGAGACGGGAGAAACTGAAGGGACTGTGGAGACGGGAGAGACTGAAGGGGCTGTGGAGACGGTAAAGACTGAACAGGCTGTGGAGACGGGAGAGACTGAAGGGACTGTGGAGACGGTAAAGACTGAACAGGATGGGAAGATGGGAGAGACTGAAGGGACTGTGGAGACGGGAGAGACTGAAGGGGCTATGGAGGCTTGAGAAACTGAAGGGACTGTGGAGACGGGAGAGACTGAAGGGGCTGTGGAGACGGGAGAGGCTGAAGGGACTGTGGAGACGGGAGAGGCTGAAGGGACTGTGGAGACGGTAAAGACTGAACAGGCTGGGAAGATGGGAGAGACTGAAGGGACTGTGGAGACCGGAGAGACTGAATGTGCTGTGGAGATGGGAGAGACTGAAGAGACTGTGGAGACGGGAGAGACTGAAGGGACTGTGGAGACAGGAGAGACTGAAGGGGCTATGGAGGCTTGAGAAACTGAAGGGACTGTGGAGACGGTAAAGACTGAAAAGGCTGGGAAGATGGGAGAGACTGAAGGGACTGTGGAGACGGGAGAGACTTAAGGTGCTGTGGAGATGGGAGAGACTGAAGGGACTGTGGAGACGGGAGAGACTGAAGGGACTGTGGAGACGGTAAAGACTGAACAGGCTGTGGAGACGGGAGAGACTGAAGGGACTGTGGAGACGGTAAAGACTGAACAGGCTGGGAAGATGGGAGAGACTGAAGGGACTGTGGAGACGGGAGAGACTGAAGGTGCTGTGGAGATGGGAGAGACTGAAGGGACTGTGGAGACGGGAGAGACTGAAGGGACTGTGGAGACGGTAAAGACTGAACAGGCTGGGAAGATGGGAGAGACTGAAGGGACTGTGGAGACGGGAGAGACTGAAGGGGCTGTGGAGACGGGAGAGACTGAAGGGACTGTGGAGACAGGAGAGACTGAAGAGACTGTGGAGACGGTAAAGACTGAACAGGCTGGGAAGATGGGAGAGACTGAAGGGACTGTGGAGACGGGAGAGACTGAAGGGACTGTGGAGACAGGAGAGACTGAAGGGGCTATGGAGGCCTGAGAAACTGAAGGGACTGTGGAGATGGTAAAGACTGAACAGGCTGGGAAGATGGGAGAGACTGAAGGGACTGTGGAGACGGGAGAGACTGAAGGGACTGTGGAGATGGGAGAGACTGAACAGGCTGGGAAGATGGGAGAGACTGAAGGGACTGTGGAGACCGGAGAGACTGAAGGGACTGTGGAGATGGTAAAGACTGAACAGGCTGGGAAGATGTGAGAGACTGAAGGGACTGTGGAGACGGGAGAGACTGAAGGTGCTGTGGAGATGGGAGAGACTGAAGGGGCTATGGAGGCTTGAGAAACTGAAGGGACTGTGGAGACGGGAGAGACTGAAGGGGCTATGGAGATGGGAGAGACTGAAGGGGCTATGGAGGCTTGAGAAACTGAAGGGACTGTGGAGAGACTGAAGGGACTGTGGAGACGGGAGAGACTGAAGGGGCTGTGGAGATGGGAGAGACTGAAGGGTCTGTGGAGACAGGAGAGACTGAAGAGACTGTGGAGATGGTAAAGACTGAACAGGCTGGGAAGATGGGAAAGACTGAAGGGACTGTGGAGACGGAAGAGACTGAAGGTGCTGTGGAGATGGGAGAGACTGAAGGGGCTATGGAGGCTTGAGAAACTGAAGGGACTGTGGAGACGGGAGAGACTGAAGGGGTTATGTAGGCTTGAGAAACTGAAGGGACTGTGGAGACGGTAAAGACTGAACAGGCTGGGAAGATGGGAGAGACTGAAGGGACTGTGGAGATGGGAGAGACTGAAAGGGCTGTGGAGACAGGAGAGACTGAAGGGGCTGTGGAGACGGGAGAGACTGAAGGGACTGTGGAGACGGGAGAGACTGAAGGGGCTATGGAGGCTTGAGAAACTGAAGGGACTGTGGAGACGGTAAAGACTGAACAGGCTGGGAAGATGGGAGAGACTGAAGGGACTGTGGAGACGGGAGAGACTGAAGGGACTGTGGAGACGGGAGAGACTGAAGGGACTGTGGAGACGGTAAAGACTGAACAGGCTGTGGAGACGGGAGAGACTGAAGGGACTGTGGAGACGGTAAAGACTGAACAGGCTGGGAAGATGGGAGAGACTGAAGGGACTGTGGAGATGGGAGAGACTGAAGGTGCTGTGGAGATGGGAGAGACTGAAGGGACTGTGGAGACGGGAGAGACTGAAGGGACTGTGGAGACGGGAGAGACTGAAGGGGCTGTGGAGACGGTAAAGACTGAACAGGCTGTGGAGACGGGAGAGACTGAAGGGACTGTGGAGACGGTAAAGACTGATTAGGATGGGAAGATGGGAGAGACTGAAGGGACTGTGGAGACGGGAGAGACTGAAGGGGCTATGGAGGCTTGAGAAACTGAAGGGACTGTGGAGACGGTAAAGACTGAAAAGGCTGGGAAGATGGGAGAGACTGAAGGGACTGTGGAGACGGGAGAGACTGAATGTGCTGTGGAGATGGGAGAGACTGAAGAGACTGTGGAGACGGGAGAGACTGAAGGGACTGTGGAGACAGGAGAGATTGAAGGGGCTATGGAGGCTTGAGAAACTGAAGGGACTGTGGAGACGGTAAAGACTGAAAAGGCTGGGAAGATGGGAGAGACTGAAGGGACTGTGGAGACGGGAGAGACTTAAGGTGCTGTGGAGATGGGAGAGACTGAAGGGACTGTGGAGACGGGAGAGACTGAAGGGACTGTGGAGACGGTAAAGACTGAACAGGCTGTGGAGACAGGAGAGACTGAAGGGACTGTGGAGACGGTAAAGACTGAACAGGCTGGGAAGATGGGAGAGACTGAAGGGACTGTGGAGACGGGAGAGACTGAAGGTGCTGTGGAGATGGGAGAGACTGAAGGGACTGTGGAGACGGGAGAGACTGAAGGGACTGTGGAGACGGTAAAGACTGAACAGGCTGGGAAGATGGGAGAGACTGAAGGGACTGTGGAGACGGGAGAGACTGAAGGGGCTGTGGAGACGGGAGAGACTGAAGGGACTGTGGAGACAGGAGAGACTGAAGAGACTGTGGAGATGGTAAAGACTGAACAGGCTGGGAAGATGGGAGAGACTGAAGGGACTGTGGAGACGGTAAAGACTGAACAGGCTGGGAAGATGGGAGAGACTGAAGGGACTGTGGAGACGGGAGAGACTGAAGGGACTGTGGAGACGGGAGAGACTGAAGGGACTGTGGAGACGGTAAAGACTGAACAGGCTGTGGAGACGGGAGAGACTGAAGGGACTGTGGAGACGGTAAAGACTGAACAGGCTGGGAAGATGGGAGAGACTGAAGGGACTGTGGAGATGGGAGAGACTGAAGGTGCTGTGGAGATGGGAGAGACTGAAGGGACTGTGGAGACGGGAGAGACTGAAGGGACTGTGGAGACGGGAGAGACTGAAGGGGCTGTGGAGACGGTAAAGACTGAACAGGCTGTGGAGACGGGAGAGACTGAAGGGACTGTGGAGACGGTAAAGACTGATTAGGATGGGAAGATGGGAGAGACTGAAGGGACTGTGGAGACGGGAGAGACTGAAGGGGCTATGGAGGCTTGAGAAACTGAAGGGACTGTGGAGACGGTAAAGACTGAAAAGGCTTGGAAGATGGGAGAGACTGAAGGGACTGTGGAGACGGGAGAGACTGAATGTGCTGTGGAGATGGGAGAGACTGAAGAGACTGTGGAGACGGGAGAGACTGAAGGGACTGTGGAGACAGGAGAGATTGAAGGGGCTATGGAGGCTTGAGAAACTGAAGGGACTGTGGAGACGGTAAAGACTGAAAAGGCTGGGAAGATGGGAGAGACTGAAGGGACTGTGGAGACGGGAGAGACTTAAGGTGCTGTGGAGATGGGAGAGACTGAAGGGACTGTGGAGACGGGAGAGACTGAAGGGACTGTGGAGACGGTAAAGACTGAACAGGCTGTGGAGACAGGAGAGACTGAAGGGACTGTGGAGACGGTAAAGACTGAACAGGCTGGGAAGATGGGAGAGACTGAAGGGACTGTGGAGACGGGAGAGACTGAAGGTGCTGTGGAGATGGGAGAGACTGAAGGGACTGTGGAGACGGGAGAGACTGAAGGGACTGTGGAGACGGTAAAGACTGAACAGGCTGGGAAGATGGGAGAGACTGAAGGGACTGTGGAGACGGGAGAGACTGAAGGGGCTGTGGAGACGGGAGAGACTGAAGGGACTGTGGAGACAGGAGAGACTGAAGAGACTGTGGAGATGGTAAAGACTGAACAGGCTGGGAAGATGGGAGAGACTGAAGGGACTGTGGAGACGGAAGAGACTGAAGGGGCTGTGGAGACTGGAGAGACTGAAGGGACTGTGGAGACGGTAAAGACTGAACAGGCTGGGAAGATAGGAGAGACTGAAGGGACTGTGGAGACGGGAGAGACTGAAGGGACTGTGGAGACAGGAGAGACTGAAGGGACTGTGGAGACGGTAAAGACTGAACAGGCTGTGGAGATGGGAGAGACTGAAGGGACTGTGGAGACGGTAAAGACTGAACAGGCTGGGAAGATGGGAGAGACTGAAGGGACTGTGGAGACGGGAGAGACTGAAGGTGCTGTGGAGATGGGAGAGACTGAAGGGGCTATGGAGGCTTGAGAAACTGAAGGGACTGTGGAGACGGGAGAGACTGAAGGGACTGTGGAGACGGGAGAGACTGAAGGGACTGTGGAGACGGTAAAGACTGAACAGGCTGTGGAGACGGGAGAGACTGAAGGGACTGTGGAGACGGTAAAGACTGAACAGGCTGGGAAGATGGGAGAGACTGAAGGGACTGTGGAGACGGGAGAGACTGAAGGTGCTGTGGAGATGGGAGAGACTGAAGGGACTGTGGAGACGGGAGAGACTGAAGGGGCTGTGGAGACGATAAAGACTGAACAGGCTGTGGAGACGGGAGAGACTGAAGGGACTGTGGAGACGGTAAAGACTGAACAGGATGGGAAGATGGGAGAGACTGAAGGGACTGTGGAGACGGGAGAGACTGAAGGGGCTATGGAGGCTTGAGAAACTGAAGGGACTGTGGAGACGGGAGAGACTGAAGGGGCTGTGGAGACGGGAGAGGCTGAAGGGACTGTGGAGACGGGAGAGGCTGAAGGGACTGTGGAGACGGTAAAGACTGAACAGGCTGGGAAGATGGGAGAGACTGAAGGGACTGTGGAGACGGGAGAGACTGAAGGTGCTGTGGAGATGGGAGAGACTGAAGGGACTGTGGAGACGGGAGAGACTGAAGGGACTGTGGAGACGGTAAAGACTGAACAGGCTGGGAAGATGGGAGAGACTGAAGGGACTGTGGAGACGGGAGAGACTGAAGGGGCTGTGGAGACGGGAGAGACTGAAGGGACTGTGGAGACAGGAGAGACTGAAGAGACTGTGGAGATGGTAAAGACTGAACAGGCTGGGAAGATGGGAGAGACTGAAGGGACTGTGGAGACGGAAGAGACTGAAGGGGCTGTGGAGACTGGAGAGACTGAAGGGACTGTGGAGACGGTAAAGACTGAACAGGCTGGGAAGATGGGAGAGACTGAAGGGACTGTGGAGACGGGAGAGACTGAAGGGACTGTGGAGACAGGAGAGACTGAAGGGACTGTGGAGACGGTAAAGACTGAACAGGCTGTGGAGACGGGAGAGACTGAAGGGACTGTGGAGACGGGAGAGACTGAAGGGACTGTGGAGACAGGAGAGACTGAAGGGACTGTGGAGACGGTAAAGACTGAACAGGCTGTGGAGACGGGAGAGACTGAAGGGACTGTGGAGACGGTAAAGACTGAACAGGCTGGGAAGATGGGAGAGACTGAAGGGACTGTGGAGACGGGAGAGACTGAAGGTGCTGTGGAGATGGGAGAGACTGAAGGGACTGTGGAGACGGGAGAGACTGAAGGGACTGTGGAGACGGGAGAGACTGAAGGGGCTGTGGAGACGGTAAAGACTGAACAGGCTGTGGAGACGGGAGAGACTGAAGGGACTGTGGAGACGGTAAAGACTGAACAGGATGGGAAGATGGGAGAGACTGAAGGGACTGTGGAGACGGGAGAGACTGAAGGGGCTATGGAGGCTTGAGAAACTGAAGGGACTGTGGAGACGGGAGAGACTGAAGGGGCTGTGGAGACGGGAGAGGCTGAAGGGACTGTGGAGACGGGAGAGGCTGAAGGTACTGTGGAGACGGTAAAGACTGAACAGGCTGGGAAGATGGGAGAGACTGAAGGGACTGTGGAGACGGGAGAGACTGAATGTGCTGTGGAGATGGGAGAGACTGAAGAGACTGTGGAGACGGGAGAGACTGAAGGGACTGTGGAGACAGGAGAGACTGAAGGGGCTATGGAGGCTTGAGAAACTGAAGGGACTGTGGAGACGGTAAAGACTGAAAAGGCTGGGAAGATGGGAGAGACTGAAGGGACTGTGGAGACGGGAGAGACTTAAGGTGCTGTGGAGATGGGAGAGACTGAAGGGACTGTGGAGACGGGAGAGACTGAAGGGACTGTGGAGACGGTAAAGACTGAACAGGCTGTGGAGACGGGAGAGACTGAAGGGACTGTGGAGACGGTAAAGACTGAACAGGCTGGGAAGATGGGAGAGACTGAAGGGACTGTGGAGACGGGAGAGACTGAAGGTGCTGTGGAGATGGGAGAGACTGAAGGGACTGTGGAGACGGGAGAGACTGAAGGGACTGTGGAGACGGTAAAGACTGAACAGGCTGGGAAGATGGGAGAGACTGAAGGGACTGTGGAGACGGGAGAGACTGAAGGGGCTGTGGAGACGGGAGAGACTGAAGGGACTGTGGAGACAGGAGAGACTGAAGAGACTGTGGAGATGGTAAAGACTGAACAGGCTGGGAAGATGGGAGAGACTGAAGGGACTGTGGAGACGGAAGAGACTGAAGGGGCTGTGGAGACTGGAGAGACTGAAGGGACTGTGGAGACGGTAAAGACTGAACAGGCTGGGAAGATGGGAGAGACTGAAGGGACTGTGGAGACGGGAGAGACTGAAGGGACTGTGGAGACAGGAGAGACTGAAGGGGCTATGGAGGCTTGAGAAGCTGAAGGGACTGTGGAGATGGTAAAGACTGAACAGGCTGGGAAGATGGGAGAGACTGAAGGGACTGTGGAGACGGGAGAGACTGAAGGGACTGTGGAGACTGGAGAGACTGAAGGGACTGTGGAGACGGTAAAGACTGAACAGGCTGGGAAGATGGGAGAGACTGAAGGGACTGTGGAGACGGGAGAGACTGAAGGGACTGTGGAGACAGGAGAGACTGAAGGGGCTATGGAGGCCTGAGAAACTGAAGGGACTGTGGAGATGGTAAAGACTGAACAGGCTGGGAAGATGGGAGAGACTGAAGGGACTGTGGAGACGGGAGAGACTGAAGGGACTGTGGAGATGGGAGAGACTGAACAGGCTGGGAAGATGGGAGAGACTGAAGGGACTGTGGAGACCGGAGAGACTGAAGGGACTGTGGAGATGGTAAAGACTGAACAGGCTGGGAAGATGTGAGAGACTGAAGGGACTGTGGAGACGGGAGAGACTGAAGGTGCTGTGGAGATGGGAGAGACTGAAGGGGCTATGGAGGCTTGAGAAACTGAAGGGACTGTGGAGACGGGAGAGACTGAAGGGGCTATGGAGATGGGAGAGACTGAAGGGGCTATGGAGGCTTGAGAAACTGAAGGGACTGTGGAGACGGGAGAGACTGAAGGGGCTGTGGAGATGGGAGAGACTGAAGGGTCTGTGGAGACAGGAGAGACTGAAGAGACTGTGGAGATGGTAAAGACTGAACAAGCTGGGAAGATGGGAAAGACTGAAGGGACTGTGGAGACGGAAGAGACTGAAGGTGCTGTGGAGATGGGAGAGACTGAAGGGGCTATGGAGGCTTGAGAAACTGAAGGGACTGTGGAGACGGGAGAGACTGAAGGGGTTATGTAGGCTTGAGAAACTGAAGGGACTGTGGAGACGGTAAAGACTGAACAGGCTGGGAAGATGGGAGAGACTGAAGGGACTGTGGAGATGGGAGAGACTGAAAGGGCTGTGGAGACAGGAGAGACTGAAGGGGCTGTGGAGACGGGAGAGACTGAAGGGACTGTGGAGACGGGAGAGACTGAAGGGGCTATGGAGGCTTGAGAAACTGAAGGGACTGTGGAGACGGTAAAGACTGAACAGGCTGGGAAGATGGGAGAGACTGAAGGGACTGTGGAGACGGGAGAGACTGAAGGGACTGTGGAGACGGGAGAGACTGAAGGGACTGTGGAGACAGTAAAGACTGAACAGGCTGTGGAGACGGGAGAGACTGAAGGGACTGTGGAGACGGTAAAGACTGAACAGGCTGGGAAGATGGGAGAGACTGAAGGGACTGTGGAGACGGGAGAGACTGAAGGGACTGTGGAGACGGTAAAGACTGAACAGGCTGTGGAGACGGGAGAGACTGAAGGGACTGTGGAGACGGTAAAGACTGAACAGGCTGTGGAGACGGGAGAGACTGAAGGGACTGTGGAGACGGTAAAGACTGAACAGGCTGGGAAGATGGGAGAGACTGAAGGGACTGTGGAGACGGGAGAGACTGAAGGGACTGTGGAGACGGTAAAGACTGAACAGGCTGTGGAGACGGGAGAGACTGAAGGGACTGTGGAGACGGTAAAGACTGAACAGGCTGGGAAGATGGGAGAGACTGAAGGGACTGTGGAGACGGGAGAGACTGAAGGTGCTGTGGAGATGGGAGAGACAGAAGGGACTGTGGAGACGGGAGAGACTGAAGGGACTGTGGAGACGGGAGAGACTGAAGGGGCTGTGGAGACGGTAAAGACTGAACAGGCTGTGGAGACGGGAGAGACTGAAGGGACTGTGGAGACGGTAAAGACTGAACAGGCTGTGGAGACGGGAGAGACTGAAGGGACTGTGGAGACGGTAAAGACTGAACAGGCTGGGAAGATGGGAGAGACTGAAGGGACTGTGGAGACGGGAGAGACTGAAGGTGCTGTGGAGATGGGAGAGACTGAAGGGACTGTGGAGACGGGAGAGACTGAAGGGACTGTGGAGACGGTAAAGACTGAACAGGCTGTGGAGACGGGAGAGACTGAAGGGACTGTGGAGACGGTAAAGACTGAACAGGATGGGAAGATGGGAGAGACTGAAGGGACTGTGGAGACGGGAGAGACTGAAGGGGCTATGGAGGCTTGAGAAACTGAAGGGACTGTGGAGACGGGAGAGACTGAAGGGGCTGTGGAGACGGGAGAGGCTGAAGGGACTGTGGAGACGGGAGAGGCTGAAGGGACTGTGGAGACGGTAAAGACTGAACAGGCTGGGAAGATGGGAGAGACTGAAGGGACTGTGGAGACGGGAGAGACTGAAGGTGCTGTGGAGATGGGAGAGACTGAAGGGACTGTGGAGACGGGAGAGACTGAAGGGACTGTGGAGACGGTAAAGACTGAACAGGCTGGGAAGATGGGAGAGACTGAAGGGACTGTGGAGATGGGAGAGACTGAAGGGGCTGTGGAGACGGGAGAGACTGAAGGGACTGTGGAGACAGGAGAGACTGAAGAGACTGTGGAGATGGTAAAGACTGAACAGGCTGGGAAGATGGGAGAGACTGAAGGGACTGTGGAGACGGAAGAGACTGAAGGGGCTGTGGAGACTGGAGAGACTGAAGGGACTGTGGAGACGGTAAAGACTGAACAGGCTGGGAAGATGGGAGAGACTGAAGGGACTGTGGAGACGGGAGAGACTGAAGGGACTGTGGAGACAGGAGAGACTGAAGGGACTGTGGAGACGGTAAAGACTGAACAGGCTGTGGAGACGGGAGAGACTGAAGGGATTGTGGAGACGGGAGAGACTGAAGGGACTGTGGAGACAGGAGAGACTGAAGGGACTGTGGAGACGGTAAAGACTGAACAGGCTGTGGAGACGGGAGAGACTGAAGGGACTGTGGAGACGGTAAAGACTGAACAGGCTGGGAAGATGGGAGAGACTGAAGGGACTGTGGAGACGGGAGAGACTGAAGGTGCTGTGGAGATGGGAGAGACTGAAGGGACTGTGGAGACGGGAGAGACTGAAGGGACTGTGGAGACGGGAGAGACTGAAGGGGCTGTGGAGACGGTAAAGACTGAACAGGCTGTGGAGACGGGAGAGACTGAAGGGACTGTGGAGACGGTAAAGACTGAACAGGATGGGAAGATGGGAGAGACTGAAGGGACTGTGGAGACGGGAGAGACTGAAGGGGCTATGGAGGCTTGAGAAACTGAAGGGACTGTGGAGACGGGAGAGACTGAAGGGGCTGTGGAGACGGGAGAGGCTGAAGGGACTGTGGAGACGGGAGAGGCTGAAGGGACTGTGGAGACGGTAAAGACTGAACAGGCTGGGAAGATGGGAGAGACTGAAGGGACTGTTGAGACGGGAGAGACTGAATGTGCTGTGGAGATGGGAGAGACTGAAGAGACTGTGGAGACGGGAGAGACTGAAGGGACTGTGGAGACAGGAGAGACTGAAGGGGCTATGGAGGCTTGAGAAACTGAAGGGACTGTGGAGACGGTAAAGACTGAAAAGGCTGGGAAGATGGGAGAGACTGAAGGGACTGTGGAGACGGGAGAGACTTAAGGTGCTGTGGAGATGGGAGAGACTGAAGGGACTGTGGAGACGGGAGAGACTGAAGGGACTGTGGAGACGGTAAAGACTGAACAGGCTGTGGAGACGGGAGAGACTGAAGGGACTGTGGAGACGGTAAAGACTGAACAGGCTGGGAAGATGGGAGAGACTGAAGGGACTGTGGAGACGGGAGAGACTGAAGGTGCTGTGGAGATGGGAGAGACTGAAGGGACTGTGGAGACGGGAGAGACTGAAGGGACTGTGGAGACGGTAAAGACTGAACAGGCTGGGAAGATGGGAGAGACTGAAGGGACTGTGGAGACGGGAGAGACTGAAGGGGCTGTGGAGACGGGAGAGACTGAAGGGACTGTGGAGACAGGAGAGACTGAAGAGACTGTGGAGATGGTAAAGACTGAACAGGCTGGGAAGATGGGAGAGACTGAAGGGACTGTGGAGACGGAAGAGACTGAAGGGGCTGTGGAGACTGGAGAGACTGAAGGGACTGTGGAGACGGTAAAGACTGAACAGGCTGGGAAGATGGGAGAGACTGAAGGGACTGTGGAGACGGGAGAGACTGAAGGGACTGTGGAGACAGGAGAGACTGAAGGGGCTATGGAGGCTTGAGAAGCTGAAGGGACTGTGGAGATGGTAAAGACTGAACAGGCTGGGAAGATGGGAGAGACTGAAGGGACTGTGGAGACGGGAGAGACTGAAGGGACTGTGGAGACTGGAGAGACTGAAGGGACTGTGGAGACGGTAAAGACTGAACAGGCTGGGAAGATGGGAGAGACTGAAGGGACTGTGGAGACGGGAGAGACTGAAGGGACTGTGGAGACAGGAGAGACTGAAGGGGCTATGGAGGCTTGAGAAGCTGAAGGGACTGTGGAGATGGTAAAGACTGAACAGGCTGGGAAGATGGGAGAGACTGAAGGGACTGTGGAGACGGGAGAGACTGAAGGGACTGTGGAGACTGGAGAGACTGAAGGGACTGTGGAGACGGTAAAGACTGAACAGGCTGGGAAGATGGGAGAGACTGAAGGGACTGTGGAGACGGGAGAGACTGAAGGGACTGTGGAGACTGGAGAGACTGAAGGGACTGTGGAGACGGTAAAGACTGAACAGGCTGGGAAGATGGGAGAGACTGAAGGGACTGTGGAGACGGGAGAGACTGAAGGGACTGTGGAGACAGGAGAGACTGAAGGGGCTATGGAGGCCTGAGAAACTGAAGGGACTGTGGAGATGGTAAAGACTGAACAGGCTGGGAAGATGGGAGAGACTGAAGGGACTGTGGAGACGGGAGAGACTGAAGGGACTGTGGAGATGGGAGAGACTGAACAGGCTGGGAAGATGGGAGAGACTGAAGGGACTGTGGAGACCGGAGAGACTGAAGGGACTGTGGAGATGGTAAAGACTGAACAGGCTGGGAAGATGTGAGAGACTGAAGGGACTGTGGAGACGGGAGAGACTGAAGGTGCTGTGGAGATGGGAGAGACTGAAGGGGCTATGGAGGCTTGAGAAACTGAAGGGACTGTGGAGACGGGAGAGACTGAAGGGGCTATGGAGATGGGAGAGACTGAAGGGGCTATGGAGGCTTGAGAAACTGAAGGGACTGTGGAGACGGGAGAGACTGAAGGGGCTGTGGAGATGGGAGAGACTGAAGGGTCTGTGGAGACAGGAGAGACTGAAGAGACTGTGGAGATGGTAAAGACTGAACAAGCTGGGAAGATGGGAAAGACTGAAGGGACTGTGGAGACGGAAGAGACTGAAGGTGCTGTGGAGATGGGAGAGACTGAAGGGGCTATGGAGGCTTGAGAAACTGAAGGGACTGTGGAGACGGGAGAGACTGAAGGGGTTATGTAGGCTTGAGAAACTGAAGGGACTGTGGAGACGGTAAAGACTGAACAGGCTGGGAAGATGGGAGAGACTGAAGGGACTGTGGAGATGGGAGAGACTGAAAGGGCTGTGGAGACAGGAGAGACTGAAGGGGCTGTGGAGACGGGAGAGACTGAAGGGACTGTGGAGACGGGAGAGACTGAAGGGGCTATGGAGGCTTGAGAAACTGAAGGGACTGTGGAGACGGTAAAGACTGAACAGGCTGGGAAGATGGGAGAGACTGAAGGGACTGTGGAGACGGGAGAGACTGAAGGGACTGTGGAAACGGGAGAGACTGAAGGGACTGTGGAGACGGTAAAGACTGAACAGGCTGTGGAGACGGGAGAGACTGAAGGGACTGTGGAGACGGTAAAGACTGAACAGGCTGGGAAGATGGGAGAGACTGAAGGGACTGTGGAGACGGGAGAGACTGAAGGTGCTGTGGAGATGGGAGAGACTGAAGGGACTGTGGAGACGGGAGAGACTGAAGGGACTGTGGAGACGGGAGAGACTGAAGGGGCTGTGGAGACGGTAAAGACTGAACAGGCTGTGGAGACGGGAGAGACTGAAGGGACTGTGGAGACGTTAAAGACTGAACAGGATGGGAAGATGGGAGAGACTGAAGGGACTGTGGAGACGGGAGAGACTGAAGGGGCTATGGAGGCTTGAGAAACTGAAGGGACTGTGGAGACGGGAGAGACTGAAGGGACTGTGGAGACGGGAGAGGCTGAAGGGACTGTGGAGACGGGAGAGGCTGAAGGGACTGTGGAGACGGTAAAGACTGAACAGGCTGGGAAGATGGGAGAGACTGAAGGGACTGTGGAGACGGGAGAGACTGAATGTGCTGTGGAGATGGGAGAGACTGAAGAGACTGTGGAGACGGGAGAGACTGAAGGGACTGTGGAGACAGGAGAGACTGAAGGGGCTATGGAGGCTTGAGAAACTGAAGGGACTGTGGAGACGGTAAAGACTGAAAAGGCTGGGAAGATGGGAGAGACTGAAGGGACTGTGGAGACGGGAGAGACTTAAGGTGCTGTGGAGATGGGAGAGACTGAAGGGACTGTGGAGACAGGAGAGACTGAAGGGACTGTGGAGACGGTAAAGACTGAACAGGCTGTGGAGACGGGAGAGACTGAAGGGACTGTGGAGACGGTAAAGACTGAACAGGCTGTGGAGACGGGAGAGACTGAAGGGACTGTGGAGACGGTAAAGACTGAACAGGCTGGGAAGATGGGAGAGACTGAAGGGACTGTGGAGAAGGGAGAGACTGAAGGTGCTGTGGAGATGGGAGAGACTGAAGGGACTGTGGAGACGGGAGAGACTGAAGGGACTGTGGAGACGGGAGAGACTGAAGGGACTGTGGAGACGGTAAAGACTGAACAGGCTGTGGAGACGGGAGAGACTGAAGTGACTGTGGAGACGGTAAAGACTGAACAGGCTGGGAAGATGGGAGAGACTGAAGGGGCTGTGGAGATGGGAGAGACTGAAGGGTCTGTGGAGACAGGAGAGACTGAAGAGACTGTGGAGATGGTAAAGACTGAACAAGCTGGGAAGATGGGAAAGACTGAAGGGACTGTGGAGACGGAAGAGACTGAAGGTGCTGTGGAGATGGGAGAGACTGAAGGGGCTATGGAGGCTTGAGAAACTGAAGGGACTGTGGAGACGGGAGAGACTGAAGGGGTTATGTAGGCTTGAGGAATTGAAGGGACTGTGGAGACGGTAAAGACTGAACAGGCTGGGAAGATGGGAGAGACTGAAGGGACTGTGGAGATGGGAGAGACTGAAAGGGCTGTGGAGACAGGAGAGACTGAAGGGGCTGTGGAGACGGGAGAGACTGAAGGGACTGTGGAGACGGGAGAGACTGAAGGGGCTATGGAGGCTTGAGAAACTGAAGGGACTGTGGAGACGGTAAAGACTGAACAGGCTGGGAAGATGGGAGAGACTGAAGGGACTGTGGAGACGGGAGAGACTGAAGGGACTGTGGAGACGGGAGAGACTGAAGGGACTGTGGAGACGGTAAAGACTGAACAGGCTGTGGAGACGGGAGAGACTGAAGGGACTGTGGAGACGGTAAAGACTGAACAGGCTGGGAAGATGGGAGAGACTGAAGGGACTGTGGAGACGGGAGAGACTGAAGGTGCTGTGGAGATGGGAGAGACTGAAGGGACTGTGGAGACGGGAGAGACTGAAGGGACTGTGGAGACGGGAGAGACTGAAGGGGCTGTGGAGACGGTAAAGACTGAACAGGCTGTGGAGACGGGAGAGACTGAAGGGACTGTGGAGACGGTAAAGACTGAACAGGATGGGAAGATGGGAGAGACTGAAGGGACTGTGGAGACGGGAGAGACTGAAGGGGCTATGGAGGCTTGAGAAACTGAAGGGACTGTGGAGACGGGAGAGACTAAAGGGACTGTGGAGACGGGAGAGGCTGAAGGGACTGTGGAGACGGGAGAGGCTGAAGGGACTGTGGAGACGGTAAAGACTGAACAGGCTGGGAAGATGGGAGAGACTGAAGGGACTGTGGAGACGGGAGAGACTGAATGTGCTGTGGAGATGGGAGAGACTGAAGAGACTGTGGAGACGGGAGAGACTGAAGGGACTGTGGAGACAGGAGAGACTGAAGGGGCTATGGAGGCTTGAGAAACTGAAGGGACTGTGGAGACGGTAAAGACTGAAAAGGCTGGGAAGATGGGAGAGACTGAAGGGACTGTGGAGACGGGAGAGACTTAAGGTGCTGTGGAGATGGGAGAGACTGAAGGGACTGTGGAGACGGGAGAGACTGAAGGGACTGTGGAGACGGTAAAGACTGAACAGGCTGTGGAGACGGGAGAGACTGAAGGGACTGTGGAGACGGTAAAGACTGAACAGGCTGTGGAGACGGGAGAGACTGAAGGGACTGTGGAGACGGTAAAGACTGAACAGGCTGGGAAGATGGGAGAGACTGAAGGGACTGTGGAGACGGTAAAGACTGAAGGTGCTGTGGAGATGGGAGAGACTGAAGGGACTGTGGAGACGGGAGAGACTGAAGGGACTGTGGAGACGGTAAAGACTGAACAGGCTGGGAAGATGGGAGAGACTGTAGGGACTGTGGAGACGGGAGAGACTGAAGGGGCTGTGGAGACGGGAGAGACTGAAGGGACTGTGGAGACAGGAGAGACTGAAGAGACTGTGGAGATGGTAAAGACTGAACAGGCTGGGAAGATGGGAGAGACTGAAGGGACTGTGGAGACGGAAGAGACTGAAGGGGCTGTGGAGACTGGAGAGACTGAAGGGACTGTGGAGACGGTAAAGACTGAACAGGCTGGGAAGATGGGAGAGACTGAAGGGACTGTGGAGACGGGAGAGACTGAAGGGACTGTGGAGACAGGAGAGACTGAAGGGACTGTGGAGACGGTAAAGACTGAACAGGCTGTGGAGACGGGAGAGACTGAAGGGACTGTGGAGACGGTAAAGACTGAACAGGCTGGGAAGATGGGAGAGACTGAAGGGACTGTGGAGACGGGAGAGACTGAAGGTGCTGTGGAGATGGGAGAGACTGAAGGGGCTATGGAGGCTTGAGAAACTGAAGGGACTGTGGAGACGGGAGAGACTGAAGGGACTGTGGAGACGGGAGAGACTGAAGGGACTGTGGAGACGGTAAAGACTGAACAGGCTGTGGAGACGGGAGAGACTGAAGGGACTGTGGAGACGGTAAAGACTGAACAGGCTGGGAAGATGGGAGAGACTGAAGGGACTGTGGAGACGGGAGAGACTGAAGGTGCTGTGGAGATGGGAGAGACTGAAGGGACTGTGGAGACGGGAGAGACTGAAGGGACTGTGGAGACGGGAGAGACTGAAGGGGCTGTGGAGACGGTAAAGACTGAACAGGCTGTGGAGACGGGAGAGACTGAAGGGACTGTGGAGACGGTAAAGACTGAACAGGATGGGAAGATGGGAGAGACTGAAGGGACTGTGGAGACGGGAGAGACTGAAGGGGCTATGGAGGCTTGAGAAACTGAAGGGACTGCGGAGACGGGAGAGACTGAAGGGGCTATGGAGATGGGAGAGACTGAAGGGGCTATGGAGGCTTGAGAAACTGAAGGGACTGTGGAGAGACTGAAGGGACTGTGGAGACGGGAGAGACTGAAGGGGCTATGGAGATGGGAGAGACTGAAGGGGCTATGGAGGCTTGAAAAACTGAAGGGACTGTGGAGACGGGAGAGACTGAAGGGGCTGTGGAGATGGGAGAGACTGAAGGGACTGTGGAGACAGGAGAGTTTGAAGGTGCTGTGGAGATGGGAGAGACTGAAGGGGCTATGGAGGCTTGAGAAACTGAAGGGACTGTGGAGACGGGAGAGACTGAAGGGGCTATGGAGGCTTGAGAAACTGAAGGGACTGTGGAGACGGTAAAGACTGAACAGGCTGGGAAGATGGGAGAGACTGAAGGGACTGTGGAGACGGGAGAGACTGAAGGGACTGTGGAGACGGGAGAGACTGAAGGTGCTGTGGAGATGGGAGAGACTGAAGGGACTGTGGAGACGGGAGAGACTGAAGGGACTGTGGAGATGGTAAAGACTGAACAGGCTGGGAAGATGGGATAGACTGAAGGGACTGTGGAGACGGGAGAGACTAAAGGGGCTGTGGAGACGGGAGAGACTGAAGGGACTGTGGAGACAGGAGAGACTGAAGAGACTGTGGAGATGGTAAAGACTGAACAGGCTGGGAAGATGGGAGAGACTGAAGGGACTGTGGAGACGGAAGAGACTGAAGGGGCTGTGGAGACTGGAGAGACTGAAGGGACTGTGGAGACGGTAAAGACTGAACAGGCTGGGAAGATGGGAGAGACTGAAGGGACTGTGGAGACGGGAGAGACTGAAGGGACTGTGGAGACAGGAGAGACTGAAGAGACTGTGGAGACGGTAAAGACTGAACAGGCTGTGGAGACGGGAGAGACTGAAGGGACTGTGGAGACGGTAAAGACTGAACAGGCTGGGAAGATGGGAGAGACTGAAGGGACTGTGGAGACGGGAGAGACTGAAGGTGCTGTGGAGATGGGAGAGACTGAAGGAGCTATGGAGGCTTGAGAAACTGAAGGGACTGTGGAGACGGGAGAGACTGAAGGGACTGTGGAGACGGGAGAGACTGAAGGGTCTGTGGAGACGGTAAAGACTGAACAGGCTGTGGAGACGGGAGAGACTGAAGGGACTGTGGAGACGGTAAAGACTGAACAGGATGGGAAGATGGGAGAGACTGAAGGGACTGTGGAGACGGGAGAGACTGAAGGGGCTATGGAGACTGGAGAGACTGAAGGGACTGTGGAGACGGTAAAGACTGAACAGGCTGGGAAGATGGGAGAGACTGAAGGGACTGTGGAGACGGGAGAGCCTGAAGGGACTGTGGAGACAAGAGAGACTGAAGGGGCTATGGAGGCTTGAGAAACTGAAGGGACTGTGGAGATGGTAAAGACTGAACAGGCTGGGAAGATAGGAGAGACTGAAGGGACTGTGGAGACGGGAGAGACTGAAGGGACTGTGGAGACTGGAGAGACTAAAGGGACTGTGGAGACGGGAGAGACTGAAGGGACTGTGGAGGCTTGAGAAACTGAAGGGACTGTGGAGACGGTAAAGACTGAACAGGCTGGGAAGATGGGAGAGACTGAAGGGACTGTGGAGACGGGAGAGACTGAAGGTGCTGTGGAGATGGGAGAGACTGAAGGGACTGTGGAGACGGGAGAGACTGAAGGGACTGTGGAGACGGGAGAGACTGAAGGGACTGTGGAGACGGTAAAGACTGAACAGGCTGTGGAGACGGGAGAGACTGAATTGACTGTGGAGACGGTAAAGACTGAACAGGCTGGGAAGATGGGAGAGACTGAAGGGACTGTGGAGACGGGAGAGACTGAAGGTGCTGTGGAGATGGGAGAGACTGAAGGGGCTATGGAGGCTTGAGAAACTGAAGGGACTGTGGAGATGGTAAAGACTGAACAGGCTGGGAAGATAGGAGAGACTGAAGGGACTGTGGAGACGGGAGAGACTGAAGGGACTGTGGAGACTGGAGAGACTAAAGGGACTGTGGAGACGGTAAAGACTGAACAGGCTGGGAAGATGGGAGAGACTGAAGGGACTGTGGAGACGGGAGAGACTGAAGGGACTGTGGAGACAGGAGAGACTGAAGGGGCTATGGAGGCTTGAGAAACTGAAGGGACTGTGGAGATGGTAAAGACTGAACAGGCTGGGAAGATGGGAGAGACTGAAGGGACTGTGGAGACGGGAGAGACTGAAGGGACTGTGGAGATGGGAGAGACTGAACAGGCTGGGAAGATGGGAGAGACTGAAGGGACTGTGGAGACCGGAGAGACTGAAGGGACTGTGGAGATGGTAAAGACTGAACAGGCTGGGAAGATGTGAGAGACTGAAGTGACTGTGGAGACGGGAGAGACTGAAGGTGCTGTGGAGATGGGAGAGACTGAAGGGGCTATGGAGGCTTGAGAAACTGAAGGGACTGTGGAGACGGGAGAGACTGAAGGGGCTATGGAGATGGGAGAGACTGAAGGGGCTATGGAGGCTTGAGAAACTGAAGGGACTGTGGAGAGACTGAAGGGACTGTGGAGACGGGAGAGACTGAAGGGGCTGTGGAGATGGGAGAGACTGAAGGGTCTGTGGAGACAGGAGAGACTGAAGAGACTGTGGAGATGGTAAAGACTGAACAGGCTGGGAAGATGGGAAAGACTGAAGGGACTGTGGAGACGGAAGAGACTGAAGGAGCTGTGGAGATGGGAGAGACTGAAGGGGCTATGGAGGCTTGAGAAACTGAAGGGACTGTGGAGACGGGAGAGACTGAAGGGGTTATGTAGGCTTGAGAATCTGAAGGGACTGTGGAGACGGTAAAGACTGAACAGGCTGGGAAGATGGGAGAGACTGAAGGGACTGTGGAGATGGGAGAGACTGAAAGGGCTGTGGAGACAGGAGAGACTGAAGGGGCTGTGGAGACGGGAGAGACTAAAGGGACTGTGGAGACGGGAGAGACTGAAGGGACTGTGGAGTCGGTAAAGACTGAACAGGCTGGGAAGATGGGAGAGACTGAAGGGACTGTGGAGACGGGAGATACTGAAGGTGCTGTGGAGATGGGAGAGACTGAAGGGACTGTGGAGACAGGAGAGACTGAAGGGGCTATGGAGGCTTGAGAAACTAAAGGGACTGTGGAGACGGTAAAGACTGAAGAGGCTGGTAAGATGGGAGAGACTGAAGGGACTGTGGAGACGGGAGAGACTGAAGGTGCTGTGGAGATGGGAGAGATTGAAGAGACTGTGGAGACGGGAGAGACTGAAGGGACTGTGGAGACAGGAGAGACTGAAGGGGCTGTGGAGACGGGAGAGACTGAAGGGACTGTGGAGACGGGAGAGGCTGAAGGGACTGTGGAGACGGGAGAGGCTGAAGGGACTGTGGAGACGGTAAAGACTGAACAGGCTGGGAAGATGGGAGAGACTGAAGGGACTGTGGAGACGGGAGAGACTGAAGGTGCTGTGGAGATGGGAGAGACTGAAGAGACTGTGGAGACAGGAGAGACTGAAGGGACTGTGGAGACAGGAGAGACTGAAGGGGCTATGGAGGCTTGAGAAACTGAAGGGACTGTGGAGACGGTAAAGACTGAACAGGCTGGGAAGATGGGAGAGACTGAAGGGACTGTGGAGACGGGAGAGACTGAAGGTGCTGTGGAGATGGGAGAGACTGAAGGGACTGTGGAGACGGGAGAGACTGAAGGGACTGTGGAGACGGGAGAGACTGAAGGGACTGTGGAGACGGTAAAGACTGAACAGGCTGTGGAGACGGGAGAGACTGAATTGACTGTGGAGACGGTAAAGACTGAACAGGCTGGGAAGATGGGAGAGACTGAAGGGACTGTGGAGACGGGAGAGACTGAAGGTGCTGTGGAGATGGGAGAGACTGAAGGGGCTATGGAGGCTTGAGAAACTGAAGGGACTGTGGAGACGGGAGAGACTGAAGGGACTGTGGAGACGGGATAGACTGAAGGGGCTGTGGAGATGGTAAAGACTGAACAGGCTGGGAAGATGGGAGAGACTGAAGGGACTGTGGAGACAGGAGAGACTGAAGGGGCTATGGAGGCTTGAGAAACTGAAGGGACTGTGGAGACGGTAAAGACTGAACAGGCTGGGAAGATGGGAGAGACTGAAGGGACTGTGGAGACGGGAGAGACTGAAGGGACTGTGGAGATGGGAGAGACTGAACAGGCTGGGAAGATGGGAGAGACTGAAGGGACTGTGGAGATGGGAGAGACTGAAGGGACTGTGGAGACAGGAGAGACTGAAGGGGCTATGGAGGCTTGAGAAACTGAAGGGACTGTGGAGATGGTAAAGACTGAACAGGCTGGGAAGATGGGAGAGACTGAAGGGACTGTGGAGACGGGAGAGACTGAAGGGACTGTGGAGATGGGAGAGACTGAACAGGCTGGGAAGATGTGAGAGACTGAAGGGACTGTGGAGACGGGAGAGACTGAAGGTGCTGTGGAGATGGGAGAGACTGAAGAGACTGTGGAGACAGGAGAGACTGAAGGGACTGTGGAGACAGGAGAGACTGAAGGGGCTATGGAGCCTTGAGAAACTGAAGGGACTGTGGAGACGGGAGAGACTGAAGGGACTGTGGAGACGGGAGAGACTGAAGGTGCTGTGGAGACGGGAGAGACTGAAGGGACTGTGGAGACGGGAGAGACTGAAGGGACTGTGGAGACGGTAAAGACTGAACAGGCTGTGGAGACGGGAGAGACTGAAGTGACTGTGGAGACGGTAAAGACTGAACAGGCTGGGAAGATTGGAGAGACTGAAGGGACTGTGGAGACGGGAGAGACTGAAGGTGCTGTGGAGATGGGAGAGACTGAAGGGGCTATGGAGGCTTGAGAAACTGAAGGGACTGTGGAGACGGGAGAGACTGAAGGGACTGTGGAGACGGGAGAGACTGAAGGGGCTGTGGAGATGGTAAAGACTGAACAGGCTGGGAAGATGGGAGAGACTGAAGGGACTGTGGAGACAGGAGAGACTGAAGGGGCTATGGAGGCTTGAGAAACTGAAGGGACTGTGGAGACGGTAAAGACTGAACAGGCTGGGAAGATGGGAGAGACTGAAGGGACTGTGGAGACGGGAGAGACTGAAGGGACTGTGGAGATGGGAGAGACTGAACAGGCTGGGAAGATGGGAGAGACTGAAGGGACTGTGGAGATGGGAGAGACTGAAGGGACTGTGGAGACAGGAGAGACTGAAGGGGCTATGGAGGCTTGATAAACTGAAGGGACTGTGGAGATGGTAAAGACTGAACAGGCTGGGAAGATGGGAGAGACTGAAGGGACTGTGGAGACGGGAGAGACTGAAGGGACTGTGGAGATGGGAGAGACTGAACAGGCTGGGAAGATGTGAGAGACTGAAGGGACTGTGGAGACGGGAGAGACTGAAGGTGCTGTGGAGATGGGAGAGACTGAAGGGGCTATGGAGGCTTGAGAAACTGAAGGGACTGTGGAGACGGGAGAGACTGAAGGGGCTATGGAGATGGGAGAGACTGAAGGGGCTATGGAGGCTTGAGAAACTAAAGGGACTGTGGAGACGGTAAAGACTGAAGAGGCTGGTAAGATGGGAGAGACTGAAGGGACTGTGGAGACGGGAGAGACTGAAGGTGCTGTGGAGATGGGAGAGATTGAAGAGACTGTGGAGACGGGAGAGACTGAAGGGACTGTGGAGACAGGAGAGACTGAAGGGGCTGTGGAGACGGGAGAGACTGAAGGGACTGTGGAGACGGGAGAGGCTGAAGGTGCTGTGGAGATGGGAGAGACTGAAGGGACTGTGGAGACGGTAAAGTCTGAACAGGCTGGGAAGATGGGAGAGACTGAAGGGACTGTGGAGATGGGAGAGACTGAAAGGGCTGTGGAGACAGGAGAGACTGAAGGGGCTGTGGAGACGGGAGAGACTGAAGGGACTGTGGAGACGGGAGAGACTGAAGGGACTGTGGAGTCGGTAAAGACTGAACAGGCTGGGAAGATGGGAGAGACTGAAGGGACTGTGGAGACGGGAGATACTGAAGGTGCTGTGGAGATGGGAGAGACTGAAGGGACTGTGGAGACAGGAGAGACTGAAGGGGCTATGGAGGCTTGAGAAACTAAAGGGACTGTGGAGACGGTAAAGACTGAAGAGGCTGGTAAGATGGGAGAGACTGAAGGGACTGTGGAGACGGGAGAGACTGAAGGTGCTGTGGAGATGGGAGAGATTGAAGAGACTGTGGAGACGGGAGAGACTGAAGGGACTGTGGAGACAGGAGAGACTGAAGGGGCTGTGGAGACGGGAGAGACTGAAGGGACTGTGGAGACGGGAGAGGCTGAAGGGACTGTGGAGACGGGAGAGGCTGAAGGGACTGTGGAGACGGTAAAGACTGAACAGGCTGGGAAGATGGGAGAGACTGAAGGGACTGTGGAGACGGGAGAGACTGAAGGTGCTGTGGAGATGGGAGAGACTGAAGAGACTGTGGAGACAGGAGAGACTGAAGGGACTGTGGAGACAGGAGAGACTGAAGGGGCTATGGAGGCTTGAGAAACTGAAGGGACTGTGGAGACGGTAAAGACTGAACAGGCTGGGAAGATGGGAGAGACTGAAGGGACTGTGGAGACGGGAGAGACTGAAGGTGCTGTGGAGATGGGAGAGACTGAAGGGACTGTGGAGACGGGAGAGACTGAAGGGACTGTGGAGACGGGAGAGACTGAAGGGACTGTGGAGACGGTAAAGACTGAACAGGCTGTGGAGACGGGAGAGACTGAAGTGACTGTGGAGACGGTAAAGACTGAACAGGCTGGGAAGATGGGAGAGACTGAAGGGACTGTGGAGACGGGAGAGACTGAAGGTGCTGTGGAGATGGGAGAGACTGAAGGGGCTATGGAGGCTTGAGAAACTGAAGGGACTGTGGAGACGGGAGAGACTGAAGGGACTGTGGAGACGGGAGAGCAGTCTCTCCCGTCTCCACAGTCCCTTCAGTCTCTCCCGTCTCCACAGTCCCTTCAGTCTCTCCTGTCTCCACAGTCCCTTCAGTCTCTCCCGTCTCCACAGTCCCTTCAGTCTCTCCCGTCTCCACAGTCCCTTCAGTTTCTCAAGCCTCCATAGCCCCTTCAGTCTCTCCCATCTCCACAGCACCTTCAGTCTCTCCCGTCTCCACAGTCCCTTCAGTCTCTCCCATCTTCCCAGCCTGTTCAGTCTTTACCGTCTCCACAGTCACTTCAGTCTCTCCCGTCTCCACAGCCTGTTCAGTCTTTACCGTCTCCACAGTCCCTTCAGTCTCTCCCGTCTCCACAGTCCCTTCAGTCTCTCCCGTCTCCACAGTCCCTTCAGTCTCTCCCATCTCCACAGCACCTTCAGTCTCTCCCGTCTCCACAGTCCCTCCACACCCCCTTCAAGGGGCTGTGGAGATGGTAAAGACTGAACAGGCTGGGAAGATGGGAGAGACTGAAGGGACTGTGGAGACAGGACAGACTGAAGGGGCTATGGAGGCTTGAGAAACTGAAGGGACTGTGGAGACGGTAAAGACTGAACAGGCTGGGAAGATGGGAGAGACTGAAGGGACTGTGGAGACGGGAGAGACTGAAGGGACTGTGGAGATGGGAGAGACTGAACAGGCTGGGAAGATGGGAGAGACTGAAGGGACTGTGGAGATGGGAGAGACTGAAGGGACTGTGGAGACAGGAGAGACTGAAGGGGCTATGGAGGCTTGAGAAACTGAAGGGACTGTGGAGATGGTAAAGACTGAACAGGCTGGGAAGATGGGAGAGACTGAAGGGACTGTGGAGACGGGAGAGACTGAAGGGACTGTGGAGATGGGAGAGACTGAACAGGCTGGGAAGATGTGAGAGACTGAAGGGACTGTGGAGACGGGAGAGACTGAAGGTGCTGTGGAGATGGGAGAGACTGAAGAGACTGTGGAGACAGGAGAGACTGAAGGGACTGTGGAGACAGGAGAGACTGAAGGGGCTATGGAGGCTTGAGAAACTGAAGGGACTGTGGAGACGGGAGAGACTGAAGGGACTGTGGAGACGGGAGAGACTGAAGGTGCTGTGGAGACGGGAGAGACTGAAGGGACTGTGGAGACGGGAGAGACTGAAGGGACTGTGGAGACGGTAAAGACTGAACAGGCTGTGGAGACGGGAGAGACTGAAGTGACTGTGGAGACGGTAAAGACTGAACAGGCTGGGAAGATGGGAGAGACTGAAGGGACTGTGGAGACGGGAGAGACTGAAGGTGCTGTGGAGATGGGAGAGACTGAAGGGGCTATGGAGGCTTGAGAAACTGAAGGGACTGTGGAGACGGGAGAGACTGAAGGGACTGTGGAGACGGGAGAGACTGAAGGGGCTGTGGAGATGGTAAAGACTGAACAGGCTGGGAAGATGGGAGAGACTGAAGGGACTGTGGAGACAGGAGAGACTGAAGGGGCTATGGAGGCTTGAGAAACTGAAGGGACTGTGGAGACGGTAAAGACTGAACAGGCTGGGAAGATGGGAGAGACTGAAGGGACTGTGGAGACGGGAGAGACTGAAGGGACTGTGGAGATGGGAGAGACTGAACAGGCTGGGAAGATGGGAGAGACTGAAGGGACTGTGGAGATGGGAGAGACTGAAGGGACTGTGGAGACAGGAGAGACTGAAGGGGCTATGGAGGCTTGAGAAACTGAAGGGACTGTGGAGATGGTAAAGACTGAACAGGCTGGGAAGATGGGAGAGACTGAAGGGACTGTGGAGACGGGAGAGACTGAAGGGACTGTGGAGATGGGAGAGACTGAACAGGCTGGGAAGATGTGAGAGACTGAAGGGACTGTGGAGACGGGAGAGACTGAAGGTGCTGTGGAGATCGGAGAGACTGAAGGGGCTATGGAGGCTTGAGAAACTGAAGGGACTGTGGAGACGGGAGAGACTGAAGGGGCTATGGAGATGGGAGAGACTGAAGGGGCTATGGAGGCTTGAGAAACTGAAGGGACTGTGGAGAGACTGAAGGGACTGTGGAGACGGGAGAGACTGAAGGGGCTGTGGAGATGGGAGAGACTGAAGGGACTGTGGAGATGGTAAAGACTGAACAGGCTGGGAAGATGGGAGAGACTGAAGGGACTGTGGAGACGGAAGAGACTGAAGGTGCTGTGGAGATGGGAGAGACTGAAGGGGCTATGGAGGCTTGAGAAAGTGAAGGGACTGTGGAGACGGGAGAGACTGAAGGGGCTATGGAGGCTTGAGAAACTGAAGGGACTGTGGAGACGGTAAAGACTGAACAGGCTGGGAAGATGGGAGAGACTGAAGGGACTGTGGAGACGGGAGAGACTGAAGGTGCTGTGGAGATGGGAGAGACTGAAGGGACTGTGGAGACGGGAGAGACTGAAGGGACTGTGGAGACGGGAGAGACTGAAGGGACTGTGGAGACGGTAAAGACTGAACAGGCTGGGAAGATGGGAGAGACTGAAGGGACTGTGGAGACGGGAGAGACTGAAGGTGCTGTGGAGATGGGAGAGACTGAAGGGGCTATGGAGGCTTGAGAAACTGAAGGGACTGTGGAGACGGGAGAGACTGAAGGGACTGTGGAGACGGGAGAGACTGAAGGGGCTGTGGAGATGGTAAAGACTGAACAGGCTGGGAAGATGGGAGAGACTGAAGGGACTGTGGAGACAGGAGAGACTGAAGGGGCTATGGAGGCTTGAGAAACTGAAGGGACTGTGGAGACGGTAAAGACTGAACAGGCTGGGAAGATGGGAGAGACTGAAGGGACTGTGGAGACGGGAGAGACTGAAGGGACTGTGGAGATGGGAGAGACTGAACAGGCTGGGAAGATGGGAGAGACTGAAGGGACTGTGGAGATGGGAGAGACTGAAGGGACTGTGGAGACAGGAGAGACTGAAGGGGCTATGGAGGCTTGAGAAACTGAAGGGACTGTGGAGATGGTAAAGACTGAACAGGCTGGGAAGATGGGAGAGACTGAAGGGACTGTGGAGACGGGAGAGACTGAAGGGACTGTGGAGATGGGAGAGACTGAACAGGCTGGGAAGATGTGAGAGACTGAAGGGACTGTGGAGACGGGAGAGACTGAAGGTGCTGTGGAGATGGGAGAGACTGAAGGGGCTATGGAGGCTTGAGAAACTGAAGGGACTGTGGAGACGGGAGAGACTGAAGGGGCTATGGAGATGGGAGAGACTGAAGGGGCTATGGAGGCTTGAGAAACTGAAGGGACTGTGGAGAGACTGAAGGGACTGTGGAGACGGGAGAGACTGAAGGGGCTGTGGAGATGGGAGAGACTGAAGGGACTGTGGAGACAGGAGAGACTGAAGAAACTGTGGAGATGGTAAAGACTGAACAGGCTGGGAAGATGGGAGAGACTGAAGGGACTGTGGAGACGGAAGAGACTAAAGGTGCTGTGGAGATGGGAGAGACTGAAGGGGCTATGGAGGCTTGAGAAAGTGAAGGGACTGTGGAGACGGGAGAGACTGAAGGGGCTATGGAGGCTTGAGAAACTGAAGGGACTGTGGAGACGGTAAAGACTGAACAGGCTGGGAAGATGGGAGGGACTGAAGGGACTGTGGAGATGGGAGAGACTGAAAGGGCTGTGGAGACAGGAGAGACTGAAGGGGCTGTGGAGACGGGAGAGACTGAAGGGACTGTGGAGACGGTAAAGACTGAACAGGCTGGGAAGATGGGAGAGACTAAAGGGACTGTGGAGACGGGAGAGACTGAAGGTGCTGTGGAGATGGGAGAGATTGAAGAGACTGTGGAGACGGGAGAGACTGAAGGGACTGTGGAGACAGGAGAGACTGAAGGGGCTATGGAGGCTTGAGAAACTGAAGGGACTGTGGAGACGGTAAAGACTGTACAGGCTGGGAAGATGGGAGAGACTGAAGGGACTGTGGAGACGGGAGAGACTGAAGGTGCTTTGGAGATGGGAGAGACTGAAGGGACTGTGGAGACGGGAGAGACTGAAGGGACTGTGGAGATGGTAAAGACTGAACAGGCTGGGAAGATGGGAGAGACTGAAGGGACTGTGGAGGCGGGAGAGACTGAAGGTGCTGTGGAGATGGGAGAGACTGTAGGGACTGTGGAGACGGGAGAGACTGAAGGGACTGTGGAGATGGGAGAGACTGAAGGGACTGTGGAGACGAGAGAGACTGAAGGGACTGTGGAGACGGGAGAGACTGAAGGGACTGTGGAGATGGTAAAGACTGAACAGGCTGGGAAGATGGGAGAGACTGAAGGGACTGTGGAGACGGGAGAGACTGAAGGTGCTGTGGAGATGGGAGAGACTGAAGGGACTGTGGAGATGGGAGAGACTGAAGGGACTGTGGAGACAGGAGAGATTGAAGGGGCTATGGAGGCTTGAGAAACTGAAGGGACTGTGGAGACGGGAGAGACTGAAGGGGTTATGTAGGCTTGAGAATCTGAAGGGACTGTGGAGACGGTAAAGACTGAACAGGCTGGGAAGATGGGAGAGACTGAAGGGACTGTGGAGACGGGAGAGACTGAAGGTGCTGTGGAGATGGGAGAGACTGAAGGGGCTATGGAGGCTTGAGAAACTGAAGGGACTGTGGAGACGGGAGAGACTGAAGGGACTGTGGAGACGGGAGAGACTGAAGGGGCTGTGGAGATGGTAAAGACTGAACAGGCTGGGAAGATGGGAGAGACTGAAGGGACTGTGGAGACAGGAGAGACTGAAGGGGCTATGGAGGCTTGAGAAACTGAAGGGACTGTGGAGACGGTTAAGACTGAACAGGCTGGGAAGATGGGAGAGACTGAAGGGACTGTGGAGACGGGAGAGACTGAAGGGACTGTGGAGATGGGAGAGACTGAACAGGCTGGGAAGATGGGAGAGACTGAAGGGACTGTGGAGATGGGAGAGACTGAAGGGACTGTGGAGACAGGAGAGACTGAAGGGGCTATGGAGGCTTGAGAAACTGAAGGGACTGTGGAGATGGTAAAGACTGAACAGGCTGGGAAGATGGGAGAGACTGAAGGGACTGTGGAGACGGGAGAGACTGAAGGGACTGTGGAGATGGTAAAGACTGAACAGGCTGGGAAGATGGGAGAGACTGAAGGGACTGTGGAGACGGAAGAGACTGAAGGTGCTGTGGAGATGGGAGAGACTGAAGGGGCTATGGAGGCTTGAGAAAGTGAAGGGACTGTGGAGACGGGAGAGACTGAAGGGGCTATGGAGGCTTGAGAAACTGAAGGGACTGTGGAGACGGTAAAGACTGAACAGGCTGGGAAGATGGGAGAGACTGAAGGGACTGTGGAGACGGGAGAGACTGAAGGTGCTGTGGAGATGGGAGAGACTGAAGGGACTGTGGAGACGGGAGAGACTGAAGGGACTGTGGAGACGGGAGAGACTGAAGGGACTGTGGAGACGGTAAAGACTGAACAGGCTGGGAAGATGGGAGAGACTGAAGGGACTGTGGAGACGGGAGAGACTGAAGGTGCTGTGGAGATGGGAGAGACTGAAGGGGCTATGGAGGCTTGAGAAACTGAAGGGACTGTGGAGACGGGAGAGACTGAAGGGACTGTGGAGACGGGAGAGACTGAAGGGGCTGTGGAGATGGTAAAGACTGAACAGGCTGGGAAGATGGGAGAGACTGAAGGGACTGTGGAGACAGGAGAGACTGAAGGGGCTATGGAGGCTTGAGAAACTGAAGGGACTGTGGAGACGGTAAAGACTGAACAGGCTGGGAAGATGGGAGAGACTGAAGGGACTGTGGAGACGGGAGAGACTGAAGGGACTGTGGAGATGGGAGAGACTGAACAGGCTGGGAAGATGGGAGAGACTGAAGGGACTGTGGAGATGGGAGAGACTGAAGGGACTGTGGAGACAGGAGAGACTGAAGGGGCTATGGAGGCTTGAGAAACTGAAGGGACTGTGGAGATGGTAAAGACTGAACAGGCTGGGAAGATGGGAGAGACTGAAGGGACTGTGGAGACGGGAGAGACTGAAGGGACTGTGGAGATGGGAGAGACTGAACAGGCTGGGAAGATGTGAGAGACTGAAGGGACTGTGGAGACGGGAGAGACTGAAGGTGCTGTGGAGATGGGAGAGACTGAAGGGGCTATGGAGGCTTGAGAAACTGAAGGGACTGTGGAGACGGGAGAGACTGAAGGGGCTATGGAGATGGGAGAGACTGAAGGGGCTATGGAGGCTTGAGAAACTGAAGGGACTGTGGAGAGACTGAAGGGACTGTGGAGACGGGAGAGACTGAAGGGACTGTGGAGACGGGAGAGACTGAAGGTGCTTTGGAGATGGGAGAGACTGAAGGGACTGTGGAGACGGGAGAGACTGAAGGGACTGTGGAGATGGTAAAGACTGAACAGGCTGGGAAGATGGGAGAGACTGAAGGGACTGTGGAGGCGGGAGAGACTGAAGGTGCTGTGGAGATGGGAGAGACTGTAGGGACTGTGGAGACGGGAGAGACTGAAGGGACTGTGGAGATGGGAGAGACTGAAGGGACTGTGGAGACGAGAGAGACTGAAGGGACTGTGGAGACGGGAGAGACTGAAGGGACTGTGGAGATGGTAAAGACTGAACAGGCTGGGAAGATGGGAGAGACTGAAGGGACTGTGGAGACGGGAGAGACTGAAGGTGCTGTGGAGATGGGAGAGACTGAAGGGACTGTGGAGATGGGAGAGACTGAAGGGACTGTGGAGACAGGAGAGATTGAAGGGGCTATGGAGGCTTGAGAAACTGAAGGGACTGTGGAGACGGGAGAGACTGAAGGGGTTATGTAGGCTTGAGAATCTGAAGGGACTGTGGAGACGGTAAAGACTGAACAGGCTGGGAAGATGGGAGAGACTGAAGGGACTGTGGAGACGGGAGAGACTGAAGGTGCTGTGGAGATGGGAGAGACTGAAGGGGCTATGGAGGCTTGAGAAACTGAAGGGACTGTGGAGACGGGAGAGACTGAAGGGACTGTGGAGACGGGAGAGACTGAAGGGGCTGTGGAGATGGTAAAGACTGAACAGGCTGGGAAGATGGGAGAGACTGAAGGGACTGTGGAGACAGGAGAGACTGAAGGGGCTATGGAGGCTTGAGAAACTGAAGGGACTGTGGAGATGGTAAAGACTGAACAGGCTGGGAAGATGGGAGAGACTGAAGGGACTGTGGAGACGGGAGAGACTGAAGGGACTGTGGAGATGGGAGAGACTGAACAGGCTGGGAAGATGTGAGAGACTGAAGGGACTGTGGAGACGGGAGAGACTGAAGGTGCTGTGGAGATCGGAGAGACTGAAGGGGCTATGGAGGCTTGAGAAACTGAAGGGACTGTGGAGACGGGAGAGACTGAAGGGGCTATGGAGATGGGAGAGACTGAAGGGGCTATGGAGGCTTGAGAAACTGAAGGGACTGTGGAGAGACTGAAGGGACTGTGGAGACGGGAGAGACTGAAGGGGCTGTGGAGATGGGAGAGACTGAAGGGACTGTGGAGATGGTAAAGACTGAACAGGCTGGGAAGATGGGAGAGACTGAAGGGACTGTGGAGACGGAAGAGACTGAAGGTGCTGTGGAGATGGGAGAGACTGAAGGGGCTATGGAGGCTTGAGAAAGTGAAGGGACTGTGGAGACGGGAGAGACTGAAGGGGCTATGGAGGCTTGAGAAACTGAAGGGACTGTGGAGACGGTAAAGACTGAACAGGCTGGGAAGATGGGAGAGACTGAAGGGACTGTGGAGACGGGAGAGACTGAAGGTGCTGTGGAGATGGGAGAGACTGAAGGGACTGTGGAGACGGGAGAGACTGAAGGGACTGTGGAGACGGGAGAGACTGAAGGGACTGTGGAGACGGTAAAGACTGAACAGGCTGGGAAGATGGGAGAGACTGAAGGGACTGTGGAGACGGGAGAGACTGAAGGTGCTGTGGAGATGGGAGAGACTGAAGGGGCTATGGAGGCTTGAGAAACTGAAGGGACTGTGGAGACGGGAGAGACTGAAGGGACTGTGGAGACGGGAGAGACTGAAGGGACTGTGGAGACAGGAGAGACTGAAGGGGCTATGGAGGCTTGAGAAACTGAAGGGACTGTGGAGACGGTAAAGACTGAACAGGCTGGGAAGATGGGAGAGACTGAAGGGACTGTGGAGACGGGAGAGACTGAAGGGACTGTGGAGATGGGAGAGACTGAACAGGCTGGGAAGATGGGAGAGACTGAAGGGACTGTGGAGATGGGAGAGACTGAAGGGACTGTGGAGACAGGAGAGACTGAAGGGGCTATGGAGGCTTGAGAAACTGAAGGGACTGTGGAGATGGTAAAGACTGAACAGGCTGGGAAGATGGGAGAGACTGAAGGGACTGTGGAGACGGGAGAGACTGAAGGGACTGTGGAGATGGGAGAGACTGAACAGGCTGGGAAGATGTGAGAGACTGAAGGGACTGTGGAGACGGGAGAGACTGAAGGTGCTGTGGAGATGGGAGAGACTGAAGGGGCTATGGAGGCTTGAGAAACTGAAGGGACTGTGGAGACGGGAGAGACTGAAGGGGCTATGGAGATGGGAGAGACTGAAGGGGCTATGGAGGCTTGAGAAACTGAAGGGACTGTGGAGAGACTGAAGGGACTGTGGAGACGGGAGAGACTGAAGGGGCTGTGGAGATGGGAGAGACTGAAGGGACTGTGGAGACAGGAGAGACTGAAGAAACTGTGGAGATGGTAAAGACTGAACAGGCTGGGAAGATGGGAGAGACTGAAGGGACTGTGGAGACGGAAGAGACTAAAGGTGCTGTGGAGATGGGAGAGACTGAAGGGGCTATGGAGGCTTGAGAAAGTGAAGGGACTGTGGAGACGGGAGAGACTGAAGGGGCTATGGAGGCTTGAGAAACTGAAGGGACTGTGGAGACGGTAAAGACTGAACAGGCTGGGAAGATGGGAGGGACTGAAGGGACTGTGGAGATGGGAGAGACTGAAAGGGCTGTGGAGACAGGAGAGACTGAAGGGGCTGTGGAGACGGGAGAGACTGAAGGGACTGTGGAGACGGTAAAGACTGAACAGGCTGGGAAGATGGGAGAGACTAAAGGGACTGTGGAGACGGGAGAGACTGAAGGTGCTGTGGAGATGGGAGAGATTGAAGAGACTGTGGAGACGGGAGAGACTGAAGGGACTGTGGAGACAGGAGAGACTGAAGGGGCTATGGAGGCTTGAGAAACTGAAGGGACTGTGGAGACGGTAAAGACTGTACAGGCTGGGAAGATGGGAGAGACTGAAGGGACTGTGGAGACGGGAGAGACTGAAGGTGCTTTGGAGATGGGAGAGACTGAAGGGACTGTGGAGACGGGAGAGACTGAAGGGACTGTGGAGATGGTAAAGACTGAACAGGCTGGGAAGATGGGAGAGACTGAAGGGACTGTGGAGGCGGGAGAGACTGAAGGTGCTGTGGAGATGGGAGAGACTGTAGGGACTGTGGAGACGGGAGAGACTGAAGGGACTGTGGAGATGGGAGAGACTGAAGGGACTGTGGAGACGAGAGAGACTGAAGGGACTGTGGAGACGGGAGAGACTGAAGGGACTGTGGAGATGGTAAAGACTGAACAGGCTGGGAAGATGGGAGAGACTGAAGGGACTGTGGAGACGGGAGAGACTGAAGGTGCTGTGGAGATGGGAGAGACTGAAGGGACTGTGGAGATGGGAGAGACTGAAGGGACTGTGGAGACAGGAGAGATTGAAGGGGCTATGGAGGCTTGAGAAACTGAAGGGACTGTGGAGACGGGAGAGACTGAAGGGGTTATGTAGGCTTGAGAATCTGAAGGGACTGTGGAGACGGTAAAGACTGAACAGGCTGGGAAGATGGGAGAGACTGAAGGGACTGTGGAGATGGGAGAGACTGAAAGGGCTGTGGAGACAGGAGAGACTGAAGGGGCTGTGGAGACGGGAGAGACTGAAGGGACTGTGGAGACGGGAGAGACTGAAGGGACTGTGGAGTCGGTAAAGACTGAACAGGCTGGGAAGATGGGAGAGACTGAAGGGACTGTGGAGACGGGAGATACTGAAGGTGCTGTGGAGATGGGAGAGACTGAAGGGACTGTGGAGACAGGAGAGACTGAAGGGGCTATGGAGGCTTGAGAAACTAAAGGGACTGTGGAGACGGTAAAGACTGAAGAGGCTGGTAAGATGGGAGAGACTGAAGGGACTGTGGAGACGGGAGAGACTGAAGGTGCTGTGGAGATGGGAGAGATTGAAGAGACTGTGGAGACGGGAGAGACTGAAGGGACTGTGGAGACAGGAGAGACTGAAGGGGCTGTGGAGACGGGAGAGACTGAAGGGACTGTGGAGACGGGAGAGGCTGAAGGGACTGTGGAGACGGGAGAGGCTGAAGGGACTGTGGAGACGGTAAAGACTGAACAGGCTGGGAAGATGGGAGAGACTGAAGGGACTGTGGAGACGGGAGAGACTGAAGGTGCTGTGGAGATGGGAGAGACTGAAGAGACTGTGGAGACAGGAGAGACTGAAGGGACTGTGGAGACAGGAGAGACTGAAGGGGCTATGGAGGCTTGAGAAACTGAAGGGACTGTGGAGACGGTAAAGACTGAACAGGCTGGGAAGATGGGAGAGACTGAAGGGACTGTGGAGACGGGAGAGACTGAAGGTGCTGTGGAGATGGGAGAGACTGAAGGGACTGTGGAGACGGGAGAGACTGAAGGGACTGTGGAGACGGGAGAGACTGAAGGGACTGTGGAGACGGTAAAGACTGAACAGGCTGTGGAGACGGGAGAGACTGAAGTGACTGTGGAGACGGTAAAGACTGAACAGGCTGGGAAGATGGGAGAGACTGAAGGGACTGTGGAGACGGGAGAGACTGAAGGTGCTGTGGAGATGGGAGAGACTGAAGGGGCTATG
Source organism: Hoplias malabaricus (assembly GCF_029633855.1). NCBI lineage: Eukaryota > Metazoa > Chordata > Actinopteri > Characiformes > Erythrinidae > Hoplias > Hoplias malabaricus. The sequence goes on along the minus strand of NC_089802.1, from coordinate 78,638,180 downwards.
GAGGCTTGAGAAACTGAAGGGACTGTGGAGACGGGAGAGACTGAAGGGACTGTGGAGACGGGAGAGACTGAAGGGGCTGTGGAGATGGTAAAGACTGAACAGGCTGGGAAGATGGGAGAGACTGAAGGGACTGTGGAGACAGGAGAGACTGAAGGGGCTATGGAGGCTTGAGAAACTGAAGGGACTGTGGAGACGGTAAAGACTGAACAGGCTGGGAAGATGGGAGAGACTGAAGGGACTGTGGAGACGGGAGAGACTGAAGGGACTGTGGAGATGGGAGAGACTGAACAGGCTGGGAAGATGGGAGAGACTGAAGGGACTGTGGAGATGGGAGAGACTGAAGGGACTGTGGAGACAGGAGAGACTGAAGGGGCTATGGAGGCTTGAGAAACTGAAGGGACTGTGGAGATGGTAAAGACTGAACAGGCTGGGAAGATGGGAGAGACTGAAGGGACTGTGGAGACGGGAGAGACTGAAGGGACTGTGGAGATGGGAGAGACTGAACAGGCTGGGAAGATGTGAGAGACTGAAGGGACTGTGGAGACGGGAGAGACTGAAGGTGCTGTGGAGATGGGAGAGACTGAAGAGACTGTGGAGACAGGAGAGACTGAAGGGACTGTGGAGACAGGAGAGACTGAAGGGGCTATGGAGGCTTGAGAAACTGAAGGGACTGTGGAGACGGGAGAGACTGAAGGGACTGTGGAGACGGGAGAGACTGAAGGTGCTGTGGAGACGGGAGAGACTGAAGGGACTGTGGAGACGGGAGAGACTGAAGGGACTGTGGAGACGGTAAAGACTGAACAGGCTGTGGAGACGGGAGAGACTGAAGTGACTGTGGAGACGGTAAAGACTGAACAGGCTGGGAAGATGGGAGAGACTGAAGGGACTGTGGAGACGGGAGAGACTGAATGTGCTGTGGAGATGGGAGAGACTGAAGGGGCTATGGAGGCTTGAGAAACTGAAGGGACTGTGGAGACGGGAGAGACTGAAGGGACTGTGGAGACGGGAGAGACTGAAGGGGCTGTGGAGATGGTAAAGACTGAACAGGCTGGGAAGATGGGAGAGACTGAAGGGACTGTGGAGACAGGAGAGACTGAAGGGGCTATGGAGGCTTGAGAAACTGAAGGGACTGTGGAGACGGTAAAGACTGAACAGGCTGGGAAGATGGGAGAGACTGAAGGGACTGTGGAGACGGGAGAGACTGAAGGGACTGTGGAGATGGGAGAGACTGAACAGGCTGGGAAGATGGGAGAGACTGAAGGGACTGTGGAGATGGGAGAGACTGAAGGGACTGTGGAGACAGGAGAGACTGAAGGGGCTATGGAGGCTTGAGAAACTGAAGGGACTGTGGAGATGGTAAAGACTGAACAGGCTGGGAAGATGGGAGAGACTGAAGGGACTGTGGAGACGGGAGAGACTGAAGGGACTGTGGAGATGGGAGAGACTGAACAGGCTGGGAAGATGTGAGAGACTGAAGGGACTGTGGAGACGGGAGAGACTGAAGGTGCTGTGGAGATGGGAGAGACTGAAGGGGCTATGGAGGCTTGAGAAACTGAAGGGACTGTGGAGACGGGAGAGACTGAAGGGACTATGGAGATGGGAGAGACTGAAGGGGCTATGGAGGCTTGAGAAACTGAAGGGACTGTGGAGAGACTGAAGGGACTGTGGAGACGGGAGAGACTGAAGGGGCTGTGGAGATGGGAGAGACTGAAGGGACTGTGGAGACAGGAGAGACTGAAGAGACTGTGGAGATGGTAAAGACTGAACAGGCTGTGGAGACGGGAGAGACTGAAGTGACTGTGGAGACGGTAAAGACTGAACAGGCTGGGAAGATGGGAGAGACTGAAGGGACTGTGGAGACGGGAGAGACTGAATGTGCTGTGGAGATGGGAGAGACTGAAGGGGCTATGGAGGCTTGAGAAACTGAAGGGACTGTGGAGACGGGAGAGACTGAAGGGACTGTGGAGACGGGAGAGACTGAAGGGGCTGTGGAGATGGTAAAGACTGAACAGGCTGGGAAGATGGGAGAGACTGAAGGGACTGTGGAGACAGGAGAGACTGAAGGGGCTATGGAGGCTTGAGAAACTGAAGGGACTGTGGAGACGGTAAAGACTGAACAGGCTGGGAAGATGGGAGAGACTGAAGGGACTGTGGAGACGGGAGAGACTGAAGGGACTGTGGAGATGGGAGAGACTGAACAGGCTGGGAAGATGGGAGAGACTGAAGGGACTGTGGAGATGGGAGAGACTGAAGGGACTGTGGAGACAGGAGAGACTGAAGGGGCTATGGAGGCTTGAGAAACTGAAGGGACTGTGGAGATGGTAAAGACTGAACAGGCTGGGAAGATGGGAGAGACTGAAGGGACTGTGGAGACGGGAGAGACTGAAGGGACTGTGGAGATGGGAGAGACTGAACAGGCTGGGAAGATGTGAGAGACTGAAGGGACTGTGGAGACGGGAGAGACTGAAGGTGCTGTGGAGATGGGAGAGACTGAAGGGGCTATGGAGGCTTGAGAAACTGAAGGGACTGTGGAGACGGGAGAGACTGAAGGGACTATGGAGATGGGAGAGACTGAAGGGGCTATGGAGGCTTGAGAAACTGAAGGGACTGTGGAGAGACTGAAGGGACTGTGGAGACGGGAGAGACTGAAGGGGCTGTGGAGATGGGAGAGACTGAAGGGACTGTGGAGACAGGAGAGACTGAAGAGACTGTGGAGATGGTAAAGACTGAACAGGCTGCGAAGATGGGAGAGACTGAAGGGACTGTGGAGACGGAAGAGACTGAAGGTGCTGTGGAGATGGGAGAGACTGAAGGGGCTATGGAGGCTTGAGAAAGTGAAGGGACTGTGGAGACGGGAGAGACTGAAGGGGCTATGGAGGCTTGAGAAACTGAAGGGACTGTGGAGACGGTAAAGACTGAACAGGCTGGGAAGATGGGAGAGACTGAAGGGACTGTGGAGACGGGAGAGACTGAAGGTGCTGTGGAGATGGGAGAGACTGAAGGGACTGTGGAGACGGGAGAGACTGAAGGGACTGTGGAGACGGGAGAGACTGAAGGGACTGTGGAGACGGTAAAGACTGAACAGGCTGTGGAGACGGGAGAGACTGAAGTGACTGTGGAGACGGTAAAGACTGAACAGGCTGGGAAGATGGGAGAGACTGAAGGGACTGTGGAGACGGGAGAGACTGAAGGTGCTGTGGAGATGGGAGAGACTGAAGGGGCTATGGAGGCTTGAGAAACTGAAGGGACTGTGGAGACGGGAGAGACTGAAGGGACTGTGGAGACGGGAGAGACTGAAGGGGCTGTGGAGATGGTAAAGACTGAACAGGCTGGGAAGATGGGAGAGACTGAAGGGACTGTGGAGACAGGAGAGACTGAAGGGGCTATGGAGGCTTGAGAAACTGAAGGGACTGTGGAGACGGTAAAGACTGAACAGGCTGGGAAGATGGGAGAGACTGAAGGGACTGTGGAGACGGGAGAGACTGAAGGGACTGTGGAGATGGGAGAGACTGAACAGGCTGGGAAGATGGGAGAGACTGAAGGGACTTTGGAGATGGGAGAGACTGAAGGGACTGTGGAGACAGGAGAGACTGAAGGGGCTATGGAGGCTTGAGAAACTGAAGGGACTGTGGAGATGGTAAAGACTGAACAGGCTGGGAAGATGGGAGAGACTGAAGGGACTGTGGAGACGGGAGAGACTGAAGGGACTGTGGAGATGGGAGAGACTGAACAGGCTGGGAAGATGTGAGAGACTGAAGGGACTGTGGAGACGGGAGAGACTGAAGGTGCTGTGGAGATGGGAGAGACTGAAGGGGCTATGGAGGCTTGAGAAACTGAAGGGACTGTGGAGACGGGAGAGACTGAAGGGGCTATGGAGATGGGAGAGACTGAAGGGGCTATGGAGGCTTGAGAAACTGAAGGGACTGTGGAGAGACTGAAGGGACTGTGGAGACGGGAGAGACTGAAGGGGCTGTGGAGATGGGAGAGACTGAAGGGACTGTGGAGACAGGAGAGACTGAAGAGACTGTGGAGATGGTAAAGACTGAACAGGCTGGGAAGATGGGAGAGACTGAAGGGACTGTGGAGACGGAAGAGACTGAAGGTGCTGTGGAGATGGGAGAGACTGAAGGGGCTATGGAGGCTTGAGAAAGTGAAGGGACTGTGGAGACGGGAGAGACTGAAGGGGCTATGGAGGCTTGAGAAACTGAAGGGACTGTGGAGACGGTAAAGACTGAACAGGCTGGGAAGATGGGAGGGACTGAAGGGACTGTGGAGATGGGAGAGACTGAAAGGGCTGTGGAGACAGGAGAGACTGAAGGGGCTGTGGAGACGGGAGAGACTGAAGGGACTGTGGAGACGGTAAAGACTGAACAGGCTGGGAAGATGGGAGAGACTAAAGGGACTGTGGAGACGGGAGAGACTGAAGGTGCTGTGGAGATGGGAGAGATTGAAGAGACTGTGGAGACGGGAGAGACTGAAGGGACTGTGGAGACAGGAGAGACTGAAGGGGCTATGGAGGCTTGAGAAACTGAAGGGACTGTGGAGACGGTAAAGACTGTACAGGCTGGGAAGATGGGAGAGACTGAAGGGACTGTGGAGACGGGAGAGACTGAAGGTGCTTTGGAGATGGGAGAGACTGAAGGGACTGTGGAGACGGGAGAGACTGAAGGGACTGTGGAGATGGTAAAGACTGAACAGGCTGGGAAGATGGGAGAGACTGAAGGGACTGTGGAGGCGGGAGAGACTGAAGGGACTGTGGAGGCGGGAGAGACTGAAGGTGCTGTGGAGATGGGAGAGACTGAAGGGACTGTGGAGACGGGAGAGACTGAAGGGACTGTGGAGATGGGAGAGACTGAAGGGACTGTGGAGACGAGAGAGACTGAAGGGACTGTGGAGACGGGAGAGACTGAAGGGACTGTGGAGATGGTAAAGACTGAACAGGCTGGGAAGATGGGAGAGACTGAAGGGACTGTGGAGACGGGAGAGACTGAAGGTGCTGTGGAGATGGGAGAGACTGAAGGGACTGTGGAGATGGGAGAGACTGAAGGGACTGTGGAGACAGGAGAGACTGAAGGGGCTATAGAGGCTTGAGAAACTGAAGGGACTGTGGAGACAGTAAAGACTGAACAGGCTGGGAAGATGTGAGAGACTGAAGGGACTGTGGAGATGGGAGCGACTGAAGGGGCTGTGGAGACTGGAGAGACTGAAGGGACTGTGGGGACGGTAAAGACTGAACAGGCTGGGAAGATGGGAGAGACTGAAGGGACTGTGGAGACGGGAGAGACTGAACAGGCTGGGAAGATGGGAGAGACTGAAGGGACTGTGGAGACGGGAGAGACTGAAGGTGCTGTGGAGATGGGAGAGACTGAAGGGGCTATGGAGGCTTGAGAAACTGAAGGGACTGTGGAGACGGGAGAGACTGAAGGGGCTATGGAGATGGGAGAGACTGAAGGGGCTATGGAGATGGGAGAGACTGAAGGGGCTATGGAGGCTTGAGAAAATGAAGGGAATGTGGAGAGACTGAAGGGACTGAAGGGACTGAAGAGACTGTGGAGATGGTAAAAACTGAACAGGCTGGGAAGATGGGAGAGACTGAAGGGACTGTGGAGATGGAAGAGACTGAAGGTGCTGTGGAGATGGAGATGGAGATGGGAGAGACTGAAGGGGCTATGGAGATGGGAGAGACTGAAGGGGCTATGGAGGCTTGAGATACTGAAGGGAATGTGGAGAGACTGAAGAGACTGTGGAGATGGTAAAAACTGAACAGGCTGGGAAGATGGGAGAGACTGAAGGGACTGTGGAGATGGAAGAGACTGAAGGTGCTGTGGAGATGGGAGAGACTGAAGGGGCTATGGAGGCTTGAGAAACTGAAGGGACTGTGGAGACGGGAGAGACTGAAGGGGCTATGGAGGCTTGAGAAACTGAAGGGACTGTGGAGACGGGAGAGACTGAAGGGTCTGTGGAGACAGGAGAGACTGAAGGGGCTATGGAGGCTTGAGAACCTGAAGGGACTGTGGAGACGGTAAAGACTGAACAGGCTGGGAAGATGGGAGAGACTGAAGGGACTGTGGAGACGGGAGAGACTGAAGGTGCTGTGGAGATGGGAGAGACTGAAGGGACTGTGGAGACGGGAGAGACTGAAGGGACTGTGGAGACGGGAGAGACTGAAGGGACTGTGGAGACGGTAAAGACTGAACAGGCTGTGGAGACGGGAGAGACTGAAGGGACTGTGGAGACGGGAGAGACTGAAGGGACTGTGGAGACAGGAGAGACTGAAGAGACTGTGGAGATGGTAAAGACTGAACAGGCTGGGAAGATGGGAGAGACTGAAGGGACTGTGGAGACAGGAGAGACTGAAGGTGCTGTGGAGATGGGAGAGACTGAAGGGACTGTGGAGATGGGAGAGACTGAAGGGACTGTGGAGACGGGAGAGACTGAAGGGGCTATGGAGGCTTGAGAAACTGAAGGGACTGTGGAGACGGTAAAGACTGAACAGGCTGGGAAGATGGGAGAGACTGAAGGGACTGTGGAGACGGGAGAGACTGAAGGTGCTGTGGAGATGGGAGAGACTGAAGGGACTGTGGAGACGGGAGAGACTGAAGGGACTGTGGAGACGGGAGAGACTGAAGGGACTGTGGAGACGGGAGAGACTGAAGGGACTGTGGAGACAGTAAAGACTGAACAGGCTGTGGAGACGGGAGAGACTGAACAGGCTGTGGAGACGGGAGAGACTGAAGGGCCTGTGGAGGCTTGAGAAACTGAAGAGACTGTGGAGAAACTGAAGGGACTGTGGAGACGGGAGAGACTGAAGGGACTGTGGAGACAGGAGAGACTGAAGGGGCTATGGAGGCTTGAGAAACTGAAGGGACTGTGGAGAGTCTGAAGGGACTAGAGAAGCTGCAGTGATTGGAGATACAGCGGTGACTGGAATTGCATGTACTTCTGTGGAAGTAATTTCTTGCTTGTATGAGTCTTTCTGCAGCTTGTGGGGAATGCGAGGAGTGTCCTGCGGATGATGCAGCAAATTATCTATATTAATTTTTGGTAATGTAACACCATCGTCATCTTCTAGGGCAGCACTTTTTCAGTCTAATTTTGTAACGGTGAAAGGACCCAAGTAGTTTGGATCCAACTTGCCTCCTTTTCTTTGCCTGTCTCCTAGGGAGGTTAGCAACAGGCCTGAATTTTCTCCTTTACGTTTTCTTTTAGGGCAGCACAGTGGAACAGCAGGTAGGTGGGTGACTGTCTGTGAGGAGTGTGGTGTGTTCTCCCTGTGTCTGCGTGGGTTTCCTCCGGGTGACTGTCTGTGAGGAGTGTGGTGTGTTCTCTCTGTGTCTGCGTGGGTTTCCTCCGGGTGACTGTCTGTGAGGAGTGTGGTGTGTTCTCTCTGTGTCTGCGTGGGTTTCCTCCGAGTGACTGTCTGTGAGGAGTGTGGTGTGTTCTCCCTGTGTCTGCGTGGGTTTCCTCCGGGTGACTGTCTGTGAGGAGTGTGGTGTGTTCTCTCTGTGTCTGCGTGGGTTTCCTCCGAGTGACTGTCTGTGAGGAGTGTGGTGTGTTCTCCCTGTGTCTGCGTGGGTTTCCTCCGGGTGACTGTCTGTGAGGAGTGTGGTGTGTTCTCTCTGTGTCTGTGTGGGTTTCCTCCGGGTGACTGTCTGTGAGGAGTGTGGTGTGTTCTCCCTGTGTCTGCGTGGGTTTCCTCCGAGTGACTGTCTGTGAGGAGTGTGGTGTGTTCTCCCTGTGTCTGCGTGGGTTTCCTCCGGGTGACTGTCTGTGAGGAGTGTGGTGTGTTCTCTCTGTGTCTGTGTGGGTTTCCTCCGGGTGACTGTCTGTGAGGAGTGTGGTGTGTTCTCCCTGTGTCTGCGTGGGTTTCCTCCGAGTGACTGTCTGTGAGGAGTGTGGTGTGTTCTCCCTTTGTCTGCGTGGGTTTCCTCCGGGTGACTGTCTGTGAGGAGTGTGGTGTGTTCTCTCTGTGTCTGCGTGGGTTTCCTCCGAGTGACTGTCTGTGAGGAGTGTGGTGTGTTCTCCCTGTGTCTGCGTGGGTTTCCTCCGGGTGACTGTCTGTGAGGAGTGTGGTGTGTTCTCTCTGTGTCTGCGTGGGTTTCCTCCGAGTGACTGTCTGTGAGGAGTGTGGTGTGTTCTCCCTGTGTCTGCGTGGGTTTCCTCCGGGTGACTGTCTGTGAGGAGTGTGGTGTGTTCTCTCTGTGTCTGCGTGGGTTTCCTCCGAGTGACTGTCTGTGAGGAGTGTGGTGTGTTCTCCCTGTGTCTGCGTGGGTTTCCTCCGGGTGACTGTCTGTGAGGAGTGTGGTGTGTTCTCTCTGTGTCTGTGTGGGTTTCCTCCGGGTGACTGTCTGTGAGGAGTGTGGTGTGTTCTCCCTGTGTCTGCGTGGGTTTCCTCCGAGTGACTGTCTGTGAGGAGTGTGGTGTGTTCTCCCTGTGTCTGCGTGGGTTTCCTCCGGGTGACTGTCTGTGAGGAGTGTGGTGTGTTCTCTCTGTGTCTGTGTGGGTTTCCTCCGGGTGACTGTCTGTGAGGAGTGTGGTGTGTTCTCCCTTTGTCTGCGTGGGTTTCCTCCGGGTGACTGTCTGTGAGGAGTGTGGTGTGTTCTCCCTGTGTCTGCGTGGGTTTCCTCCGGGTGACTGTCTGTGAGGAGTGTGGTGTGTTCTCCCTGTGTCTGCGTGGGTTTCCTCCGAGTGACTGTCTGTGAGGAGTGTGGTGTGTTCTCCCTTTGTCTGCGTGGGTTTCCTCCGGGTGACTGTCTGTGAGGAGTGTGGTGTGTTCTCCCTGTGTCTGCGTGGGTTTCCTCTGGGTGACTGTCTGTGAGGAGTGTGGTGTGTTCTCTCTGTGTCTGCGTGGGTTTCCTCCAGGTGACTGTCTGTGAGGAGTGTGGTGTGTTCTCTCTGTGTCTGCGTGGGTTTCCTCCGGGTGCTCCGGTTTCCTCCCACAGTCCAAAAACCCACGTTGGTAGGTGGATTGGCGACTCAAGAGTGTCCGTAGGTGTGAGTGTGTGAGTAAATGTGTGTTGCCCTGTGAAGGACTGGCGCCCCCTCCAGGGTGTGTTCCCGCCTTGCACCCAATGATTCCAGGTAGGCTCTGGACCCACCGCGACTCTGAACTGGATAAGGGTTACAGACAATGAATGAATGAACTTTGATTGTTTCCCTTCATTCGCTGTGTTTCACTGAACAATCTGAAGTCTGTATTTTAAATTGTTTTTTTTTACCTTTTTATATTTGATATAACTTTAGATATTTATTCAGGGATACAAAGATAAATTATAGGAAATAAAATCCCCTGTTTTTAAAACCACAACAACAACAACAACAGCAGCTTTTGAATCCCCCCCACGTCTGGAACAGATTCATATGACATTCAGTGCTTTAATATATTTTCAAAAGTAAATAAATATTTGAAAAGTCCCTCTTAATCTGTGAATAAGGACTGAGATTAAATAAGAAAATCAAATGTGCTTCTACACATTTCATATTGGTGACAGCATTGCACCGACAAAGAGGCAGACAGCTGAGGTTTTTAAACTTTGTCCAGTGACTTCAGGTTACCCTCAAATGCATTGTACTGTAGGAGCCCATTCACACACTATACATTCATGTGCTTTTTGACTGTAAAGCAGCTCATCAGTGTTTCAGTGATTCAAAGCAGGACTCATATTTCACCATGTAGTATATGCTTTGATCGTGTTTTGAAATCTTGTTTATAATAAAGATGGTTGATTATCTGTGTGTTTTTTTTATTCATTTATTTGTAGTGTAGCCTTTATCTTGGTCTATGATCACACTATAAATCTAATCTGATACAGTAAACCCACACTCATTGTAGATCCAGTGAATGACATTCAGCTTTCTCCAATTCTGAGGGTTAATCAGATACTCGTAGACAGCTGACAAATCAAACATGATGCTCTTCTGTAAAGAACCCGCACAACAACAATTTCTGTAAATCAAGTGCTGAACTGATGACTGAACACAGTTTTGAAATATGTATAAATCAAGTTTTATTGCATAAAAAAGGGCCTCACAGGGTAGAATACAGACATCAGAAGAAGCTAATACAATACTCAGACTGAATGCAGTGCAGTAAACCAGAACGACTATTATTTTAATGCAGCAAACCAAAAATACAATTCATAAACTTTAACCCAAATTAATCACTGCCTTTAGATTTCTAACTAACTATTTGCTTTAAGTACAGTTTAAAAAAAGGAGTGTTGAACAATTTAGCCACCTTCAGCTCAGTGTTAATGTGGAATTAAACAGTGGTTCCTCATATTCTTTTGTAGATGAGAATAATTTTAGCCCCCCACCGACCATCCGACTCTCTCTCACACACACACACACACACACACATCCTTAACTTCTGAACAAATTATTTTAAACACTGTAACTCGTAAAATACTGCAACATCTTATTGAACAAAAAGTGACAAACACTTTTACAGAGGAACTATTACAAGGCACATGCAGCATCAGGGGATCTCTACATTTTCAGAGTTCAAATGAAATCACTGACCTTTTCAGTATCTCAAACACAAAAGAATATAATTCAGTTCCTGAGACAGAAAAAGACTAAATACACAGTGACAGGGAGAGTTCTGTTTGTTCATTTTTAATTCAAAGAGGTAAACTTTCATGTGATATTCACTACATCTACACAAGCTTTTTCATGTTTTACTGTTGATGCAGATTGAATAGTAACTCAATACTGAAATGAAATATTCTAAAACTCAGACCCTGGGTGTGTATTTTCATGAACAATGATCCAGACTGATTAATTAATACAAAAAAAGGTCTGAAATATCACTTTTACATGTAATGAATATAAACAATGTCACTTTACCTCATCAAATGAAAATATAACAAATTAACTTTTTCATATTTAAATTCTCTGATACACACTGAGTTTTACTGAATCTGAATAACAGAAATATTCAGGGAACATCAGATAAACTAACTGCATTAGTTTATCTAAGTTTACTAAGTTCCACTAAAGGCACTATTAGACAACACAACAAACCAGTCACTGCAATCAACCGCAAAATATGTATATAACTTCAGCTTGTTCTAAAAAGTGCAAAGGATAGGTTTCTCCACCTCAGAACTCAAACTAACCGGTTAGAGTTAGGGGCAGCTAAGTGTTGTTTTACAAAAGCTAAAGGGCTAAAGCTAGTGGAATTACACACTAGAACCTACTGAGGCCAGCTGCTACAGTTAGCAAAGGCTATTAGCTTGAGCTAGCGGAGGTCTGGCTTTTGGTGCTTTTCCAGGAAGTTATAGACTTCTTTTCCAGGAAAGTTCATCCCACTGTGAAACAGCTCCTGTAAACTCTCAGCCACAACATGCAGAACCTCATCGTCATAGGCGTAAACCCTTTTATCTTCACACAGCAGCAGAACCATCTTCTCACGCGGGAAATCATCGATCGCTCCGATCACCTGCACCTTCTTCCTCTCTGGAAGGTAGTGATACTTCCAGGATTCCAGCTGATCTTCATTTCCAGAGTATAACGTTCCATCCTGCCCACACACTCTCAGATTATAGCTCTGTGGTTTCACAAGAGGAATTAGTGTCCCGGAGTATTCTTTTACAATACGAGCAACTTCACCAAAGTCCACAGGACCATCTACAAAGAAAGATTAACACAGAATGAGCCAGGGCCTGTGTGTGAATCCAGCTAGCAACATGTACACGTCTGTCTCTGTATAAAACTGTCACACATTACTTTTAAATAAGAGTTTCTAAATGGTTCTGGGATTTGAAAAGTATTTTGCTGGTACGGACCACGTCTGTAGAGGCTGAAACGGGGAGGTGAACTCAGAAGTCTTTGGGGGGAGTTTGAGGATCTTATGAATGAGTATGAAGCCTTACCCCCGTTGGATAAATGAATATGAGAAAAGGATGGAGACGGGGTGGAGGTGGGAGCGAGTTTAAAACAGGAGGCTCGGTGGGTTTGATGATGGCTGAACACGGCTCTGAATGTGGGGATCAGCGGGAATGACACAGCACGGAAGGGCGAGCTGACTTCATGAAGCAGTCGAGTCGAGATTCGACCCTGAACTAAATGATGTGAATTTGCGGGGAACATAGAGGGCTGAGAGAAGGAGTTCAGGCGTGGTCCTACTACCAAAATGATGTCATTACATAACTTCACTTCAACATAAAAACTGTACATTAATAAAAAGAAAGTCCCACTGGGGGACTGTGGTAATATAAATGTGTAAAATGTAGAAGCAGTAGAACGTCACAATGTTCCGTTACAAACACAGACTAAGAAGATTATATTTAAACCTTTTTTTTTATTTTTTAAATAACATCCACTGAAAAGTGCTTCAGAAAACACTGTAGGTTCCTGTGTCAGTGCTCCAAAAGAACCTTCATTTTAAAGAGAGTAAACTCATTTCACTCTGACACCAGTGAGAATGTGTTCAATAGAAAAACAGAGAATATATAAATATGTTCATACCTCGGGTTATGGCCTGAGTTAATGCAGAAATAACACTTTTACGTCTAAAAATGTAAGACAAACAATATTCATTAAACTAACAAATAAATACAATCACAGAAATGTAAAAGAGATTTTTCAAAAATAATTAAAACATTTGAAGTCAAATAATTAGAGAAGTCTATATAATAATATAGAACACGTCACACTCAGCCTTGGGCCTCTGTGCTCTCTGTTCCATCCACATAATGAACTATTAGTGGTAGGGGGTTAAATTATATAAAAGAGAATCAACTTGTAAGGGTTTTAAATTACAATTTTTAAAACATAATCATTTAAATTTACCTTGTTCTCTCTTGTAACGAAGAGCATGAGACACCCATCTTCACAGTGTAATGACCTGCAATCAACAAGGTTTTAGAAAACATGTTCTTTTTGACCTTTAAGCTTAGTTTTCACAAATTTCCATTTTGATGAAGGAATGTCTCACACCAACTGAGCTACAGTGTGGAAAAAGAAAAAGAAAACACTTGGTGCCTACTCAGAATTAACTGAAAGATTTCATAAGATTTCAATGTGAAGATACATATCTCCAGAGGCCGGAGACGCGCAAGTGGGGGATCTAGATGTTTTGTGGGAAGGCGAATGTAGGAAATGCAGCCTTTGTGATTTGAAAAATGGGCATAGTTTATCTCCAACAGAACTAGGTACCCTCTACTACGTGTAGTTTAAAACATTAGGTTTCAGTGAAAATTAAATACATAGCACTCCTGGTATTTTAATGATATATTTGTGTTAATCTGATTATGGGGTGAACTGCAGACTTATGAAATCCATCAGGTCTCTCATGTCTACAGTCATTATTTTGATTTGATTACAGAATTAAAGGACTGTATTTGTTTTGTACTCAGCACAGTATTGGATTATAATCAGTTTAAATGTGTAAACCCTATAGTAACACTTATGGCCCACTGTTCAAATAAATATTTAAAGCAGCTCCTCTCCATTAATGGACAATGGGAGAAATGGTGCTAATCATTAGCAAATAATCATAATATTCAGCAAACCTCCCATGAGCACTCAGTCATAGTGGGTGTGTATGACACTAGAGTCAGTGCCTGTAGCTACAAGTGAGGTGAACTTAATCAGAAAGAAACTCACTGTAATGTAGTTATGGTTTAATGAATTCCAAGACAGTGGTGCAACCTTTCAGGAAATTTGGCTCAATTAAGAATATAAACAGACATTCAGAGAAGTTCACTGTACTTCATCTAGTTCCTTTGCATGGTTTTAAATGATTCTTTATAGAAGTATGTCCTTGTTGTAGAGTATTATGTATTACTCTTTGTGTTCAGATGATCACATATGCATTGATTTGGCGTCAGAACCAGGTCCTGGAACACCCTACTAACAAAATTAGTTGAATCACGTTTGTTTGAACAGGTCGAATAGGATCAGAATTAGATAACACTGGCTCAGACTGTCAGAAAGACTCCCTTTATTATTACCTGGATTGTGAATGTGAATTTGTAGAAGGACTATCATTCATTCATTCATTGTCTGAAACTGCTTTTCCAAGTCAGGTTCTCGATGGGTCCAGTCCGGAGCCTAACCGGAATCACTGGGTGCAAGGCAGGAACACACCAGTCCCTCACAGGGTGACACACACACACACACACACACATTCACTCACACTGAGTTGCCAATCCACCTACCAACTCCTCACAGACCGTCACATGGAGTGTGTCTCAAACCCACAACCTGGAGCTGTGTGACTGAGACACTACCTGCCTCACCACCGCGCCGCCCGAAGGGCTATCAGTTTATTTTAATACAGTTCATTTATTCAGTTTCATTTATTTCAGAAATACACCATATGTACAAATATTTGAGGACAAAGTTGTAATGAATGTGTTCTACATTAAGTTGCACCCGTTACTAACACAGACGTGCACACACTGCCTCTCTGATCCCTGTAGAGAAACACTGACAACAGAACTGGATTCTCTGGAGCAGAGAAACATGAAAAACATGAACCTAACGCCAGGCGAGGAACATACAGCCCCCCAGCACTGAGCTGTGCTGATGAACCCATATTTCCTGTCATGTCTCTTGTCAGGAAGTGAATGGTAGCCTCTATGTGAGCAAACATTATCATTCAAACATTTCAAATAACATTTTTTATAACATGATGAACTTTGAAAGTAAGTACCTTTCCTCCTATTCCTAATGTAACACATTGTGCAGCAATGAATGTAAGTTATTGGAACCTCTACTTGCAAAGTTCATCACAAACTGAAGCAGCCGTATTACAGCAGTATCATTAGAGTTGGGATTTTATGGAAACTATTCATCAAGAGAAAAAATGTTATTTGAAATGTTTGATTTAAAATAAATCTACAGTTTGGGAAACCCAAGGTTAGTGTGATGGATGAAAATGTACAAAATAATTTGCCTGAATCCTACAAATAATCAAAAACACGGGGAGTGAACAGCAATTTATAATAAATATTAAAATAAAAACTCAGGATAAATAAGAGATACAGGAATCAGTTAAAATGTCATATTAATTGAATTTTCTCCAAAATTACCTTTTTCAGAAAATCTGGATGAATTATGCCACATGTGCACGGAGGTCTTATCCCTGTTGTACACAGTGGGTCAGTATTCCACTTTGTTGTAAAAGATCAACGTTTGTCAGTCTCTAAATCACAGTCAATTACATGTTTCTTTTTCTCTCTTTTTTTCTTTTTACTCTGCTGATACAGTGTAATGTGTGGAATTTCTGGTTCCACCACAAATATCTGGCAATGACACCAGAAGAATGGGAGACATTCTCTCAAACTGGACAGGACCTGCACAGTCCACACTGCACTGATGTGTAATATGTCCCTGTGTGTGTTGATGTAAATAGTTAAATAACAGTTCCTGTAGTTCAGCAGGATAGTGCATCATTTTATGTTCAAAATATATATATTTTAGAGCATCTACAACCAACCTAAATAAAATGTGCAGTTCTAAGACTTAATTATGATCCCCATCTTTCCTAGTCCAGAAACAGAAAATATAGGAAATCTGACAAAGAATGTGTTTTCACAAATTTGTTACAAGGTTCACATGGAACACATCGGGAAGCTGATGTTCAATCAACTTTCAAAAGTGTGTTACAGGGTTTACGTATTTAAATGCTGATATTTAAATGGCTCATACCCAAGACTTTTTTTTTTAAAAGAAGTTGCGTCGCTAAAGCGCTTCTCCGACAGAAAGAACTCCTCTGTAAATCACATAATGATATTTTACATCTTACAGCAGTAAAAACATTGACCGCCAGTGTGTGTGAATAAGTTCACAATGTTGTAGTAATTGCACTGAAATAGTCATTTGGCGAGTACATTTTGTTTTTTTAATAAACAGGATATTCGTTGGTGAATGTCTGGCGAATATCGAACGCTGAGCCAACTTTAGTGCGGTTAAACATTCTGGGGGTGAGGGGCACGGCGTAACCACAGACATCTCTCCATCGCACTGACCCTGAGCCCCTGCTCATCAACACAAGCTTTTAGAAACAGCTCCATATCAGCCCTGTTTTTAGAAACAAATAAAAAGGGTTCTTTAGCCTCTGGGTCGCCTCCAGAGCCTTTACGACAACTACAGATCTCGACGCCAGAGACGTGCTTTAAATGTTCTTCCGCGCCCACTTGGAGCTGCCTCCGGCCTGCAGAGATACCCTTCTCGACCGCACAGAATCTTATCTGTTGATTTCCACATTCAGCCATCGTCGGCCATTAAAATTCGCTCCCACCTCCACCCTTTTCTCATATTCTTTTATCCACCGGGGCTTGTTCACAACTTTAATGAACAATTTCTACGTTTTTATGTCTATTTTTAGAAACCTTTATAAACGCAGTAAATTAATCTGATACATGGTTTTTTCTTCATCAATTTTATAGAAAAGTGGCCCAAATCCGAACTGAAAACAGTCTGTTTCAGTGAATAAACAGTGTCCAGAACTCTAGGAAAGAGCCCTGTGCTGTGGGTTTATGCTCCCAGTGCACAACAAGCAACGATTACACAGCTCTGCTCTTTTATCTTCAGCTTAATACCAGATCTGTCCAGTTTATTTGGACCGAGTTAAAGGACGGGGACCTGGAAAATGAACATTCTCACCAAGTGTGTAAAAAGCAGCAGTTTTTCACAAATGTATTAAATATCTCAGAGATCACAGTAAATCTGTGTCACACGGTGGTCATTTAAATGAAGATCACAGTTCATTATTTATTCATACATTAAGTCTTTATTAATACGTCCTTTTTATTTTGATTTATTTAAAGTTCTATGAAACGTACAGATGATTTAGTTGTATATTTATACATTCTGTTGAACGGGAGAGGGACAGAGGAGAGAAGCTACAGACAGAGAGTAAACCCGGGGAAACATCCTCAGAGAGGAGCCTGCTGATATTAACACACTCCTAACGTGCCGTTCTCTCTGCTGAGCTCCAATAACCCGATGTAACGTACACACAAGCCGCTGTATCATCAACTAAAGCTTCAAACACATCATGGAGTAACGTGTACTCGACTTAGAGAGAAATAAAGTTTAAACAAACCTTGTCACGACCGCAGGAGCTGAGACTGAGGAGAAGAACTGACAAGCTTTGGATAAAGTGCGAGTGCGTGGTGATTTAGATAGCAGTAACTTACCTTCCTGTGCATACGCCGCATGAGGATATGGTTGGCATAGAAACAAAAAAAAAACCCATAACGCGTTGTGTAATATACTTGCACGTAACAGTCTTGTAAAGAAAGTGGCGGTCAAGCTGATTATATTCTTGTTACGGTGTAAGAGAATTAGGAAATTGGTCTTAATTGGGTTTAAATTTACAGACCTCTTAGAAGGGAATATTCAACATTTATGTATTTACAAACATTGATATTTCAATTAATTTATCATTTTTCTACTAGCAACCGTTTTGGAGATTTTTAGTTAATTGATGGTTTTCAGGTGATGGTGCTTCTATTTTCAGATTTTAGTGTGTATCAGAACTGACATTTGTCCATGTTGCTGAATGACCTGAAATATCCGGACTGTATTCAAATGTCAGTGTCAAAACCTCAGTGTTATTACACATTAAAATCTACAGTCATCTGTGTGTTCACATTCAGACTCTCAGAAATATCATGGAGCCTCACTTAGCTGCAGAACAGGACCTTCCAAGGACATTCTGACTGATCTGTCATGTCTTAAAACGTGGCACAAATATGTTTCTAATGCAGTCATGTCATTTAGACATTCACCACGTTCTGATGATGGTATAACATTCCCAGAGTCACCACAATGTCAGGCCTATATTCAGGAGGGGGATAAACACAAAGAGAAAAGGCCATGTTCGAGGTGTGGTAAACTGTTTAATGTAAAAAATGTGGAGCCACACAAAGTGGAAAATCACTGGAAACTAGTGCAGAGAGAGAGAGAGAGAGAGAGAGAGAGAGGACCTGAGAAAACTGTTGAATGGTCCAGACATGAGTAAGAGATCATGAATCATACAGAGGAACTCAGAACACAAACAAAAGACCTTATAACGGTTAGCATTACAGTTACTAATGACAACTTTGTCTTTTATACATCACCAGAAATGTAAGGAAAGTAGGAGCACCCACTGTTTACGGAGTGTGAAGCAATCACTGAATCATGACAGTTGCATGAATAAATACCTTTTCTTTTTTTAAGCCACTCACCACAAAATATTAAATCACTTTAGAGGCAAAGTCAGTTGTGACTGAACAAGTGTGGCCATTACGTGTGATTCACTATATTTCTAATACTGCCACTAGATGAAACTATCACTTCCTGAGCTATGGAAGTGACTGACTGCAGCATTTACCACGGCACCATCTCAAAGCGTCCCCTTCGTTTTCTCCACCACAAAAGCTCAGCTGCACTTCACCAACATAACTTTCTGCAGCTGATTAAAGATAAAACTGAGATTCTCTTTGGGAACAGCACTGAGAGACCAAGATTGGCTGCGTATCTGGACTCGAGGGCCCTCAAATCTAAAGAACTGGCTCTGAACCTTGGTGTATTAATGGACTCAGATCAGTTTTAGTCTCATATTAAAGCAGTTTCTAGATCAGCATTTTACCATCTTAGGAACATCAGTAGATCAGAGATTTTCAGACTAAACCAGAGCTGGAGAAACTTATCCATGCCTTTATTTCTAGCAGTGATTACTGTAATGGTCTCTGAGCTGGACTTCCACAAAAGACCATTAAACAGCTTCAGCTCATTCAAAATGCAGCTGCCAGAGTCTCACTCAGAGCAAAGAAGAGATCTCCCCCTCTTCCCAACTGTAGGAGCAGTGTATTTATCAGATCTGTTACAGAGATATGAGCCGAGCAGAGCTCTCAGATCTTTAGGAACTAGAGTTAGTCCTGTCTCAGATGAAAACTAAACATGGAGAAGCAGCGTTTAGCTCCGGTGCCGCTCTGAAACAGAACCAGACTGAGAACATTAGAAGAGCCCCGACTTTAGATGCTTTTAAATCAAGTCTTAAAACATTTGAGCAGCTACAGCTCGGTTTAAAACACTCAGTACTTTTATTCAGTAACAGCATTTTATTTCTTTTCTTTTATTGTATCATTTTAAATTGTTTTAATCATTTAATCATTATATTTTTTCTATGTATTTCCTTTTACTGCAATATTTTGATAGTTTTATTGGACTTTTATGATTTTTATTCTTAGTTTTGAATGTTTTTTTCTGTAAAGGACTTTGAATTGCTCTCGTATGAAAGGTGCTCTATTAATAAACTTGCCTTGCCCATAAAACGGCTTATGAATGGCATAACATTCTGTTTATTACATGGTTATTAATTAGGTTGTAAACACCTTAAAAGCCATTATTAATCATTTGTAACACAGAAATTGAAAGGACAACGGTGACATCTTTTTTCTTTATTACGGAAAGTGACAGTGAACACTCACAGAAAAAGACGAGGGAAAGAATGAGCTCAGAGCTGAGAATGTGAATTTAGTCTTTTCACATTTTAATGATTAATTTACACATTTGTGTGGTTTGTGCTATTGGTCAGGGTTAGGGTTTTCACATTTATATTGTTAATTTGTTTATATTTATACTGCACCGTGAAACTGCATTAATCACTCTTACACCACTCTGTCTTTAAACTTGTGTCTAAGTGCTCCATCAACCTTTTCCAGCCTCCCTTCCAGTCCCTTCCAGTCCTTCCAGTAAAGAATGTTGCTTTCAGCTGTTGGCTCAGGCGAAGTGTACCAACTGGAATTTGAGAAAAGACCCAGAATGAAGTAGGTGACTCACACTGGGTGTGTCTTCTTTCAGCCTTCGATAAGGAGCCTGTTCAAATCTAAAGCTGCTGTACTCAGCTTTTCCTCATCAGAGAGTCTGGTTTATAAAGTTAGTGTTGACCAGCTCTGGCCTGAGGTCAGTGACAAGAGCACAAAGAGAAAACAATGAGGGACAATTACAGTTCTGAAAGAGGCAAGTATTTAACTGTTAGAGAAACAGAGGAGGATCTGAGAGTTAGTGAATGTTAATATCAGCTGTGTTCAGGGCCTGAGAAAGAGCATTAAACATGCAGCAGGTTAACGTTAGTCTCTGGCCGTGTCCCAAACCGCACACTGCTGCTCTGAATAGTGTGAATACACACACCACCCTCAGCAGTGTCTCTGTAGTGTAGTGTGTAAAGTTCCACAGTGTGTTGTTTAGGACACAGCCTCACTCTCTAATGTTAATGATGATCTTTTCTCAGTCAAGCTCACAATATGGCAGCGTTAACATGAATTGTTTTGTAATTTCCTTGAGTAAAAGACTCCTGCATCCTTATAGACCACAGAACTAAAGAAAACACTAATGGTGAAATCCAGACACCAAAATGAGAACAATTCTACTGAACACCATTTGTAACGGGACGGCTGTGTACAGGGGAGAGACTGTGATATTAGTGCTGTAAAGTTTACCAAGAGGAAAGACTCAAGTGCAGATAAGAATGCTCTCCACACGGTGGGAATCGAACCGGTGTCGTTTGGGTGAAAAAGTGGTGAGTGTACCAATGTATGACGTAGGAGGTAATGGTGAATGTGACAGTACGTTTTAAACCTAGAGAGGAGACAAACTCCTATAATAATGTTTCTTGGGAACGAAAATCAAAGGGAACAAACTGACAAAAGATGAAAAGAAGTGTGATAACTTGATCCTTCAATAAAGATGATTCAGAGAAATCACTTTTATTATTTCATTCTTCGACTCCACCAAGCATTCCAACTGTACAACTATACAATTAGGATACCACATTCCTCCCCCTCTTAAGAGAACACTACACAGCTGAGCTTCAACGTAAACTAATACCCAAACCTCTCATTATTATAACCCAGAACATTCTATGTTACTTAACTGGACAATCAAACCAAACTAAGAACATCTAGGAAGGTGGGTGGAGTACCATCCTTCCATTGAGTCTCAGAGCACTTGCCCTTACAAGGGGCTCTTACATTCTTGCTCTTACAATAGGAGTCTCCCTTTTGCGTTCATCAGCCCAGCAATAGTGTTTGGTATGCTCTCTTCTCTGACTGAAGCGTGGACCTGCCCTGTCTCAGCCGACTCTTCCACTGAAACTGGAACAGCAGAACCACGTGGTAAGACTTCTGATGTTGTTGGAATCTGAAGACTCGTGGGTTCCAGTGTCATGTTCGGTGTGTGTCTCAGTCCTTGGAGCATGTTGCTTCTGAATCTAATCCATTAAAACTTTAAAAACTTAGGGGTAGCCTTTGATTCGACTCTCACATTTGATACCCACATATCCAATACAGTCAAAACCGCCTTCTTCCACCTACGCAATGTTGCCAAAATTCGGCATATTTTATCATTAAAAGATGCAGAGAAACTAGTGCATGCTTTTATAACTTCTTGTCTAGACTACTGCAATGCGCTCCTGGCAGGGAGCTCGTGCAAAGCGTTACACAAGCTTCAGTTAGTTCAAAATGCAGCAGCCAGGGTGCTTACTAGAGCTAGAAAATTTGAACATATCACCCCAGTTCTCTCGTCCCTACACTGGCTACCTGTAAAATTTCACATTGACTATAAAATACTCCTCTTAGCTTATAAATCTCTAAATGGTTTAGGCCCGCAGTATCTTACTGAACTCCTCATAACTTATCGCTCACTTATTCGTTCACAGGATGCCCATCTACTCTTTGTTCCTCGCTTTAAGAAAAACACAGCAGGAGGAAGAGCCTTTTCTCACAAAGCTCCTCAACTCTGGAAAAGTGATATTAACGGTTTGTGATCAGTAGTAATAGTGAAAGTTCGCCCATAGATGTACTTGTGAAATCGCTTGATTCCAAATATGATGGCTAAACCCTCCTTGTCCAGCTGCGAGTATCGCTTTTCAGCTGGTGTCAACGTGCGCCACATGTATCCTGTGGGCTTTTCTACCCCATTCTCCATGACGTGTGACAGCACAGCTCTCACTCCATACGATGAGGCGTCACATGCCAGCACAAGTTCTTTATCTGCCGAATAGTGACACAGGACATTTGCTGATTTCAAGAACTGTTTAGACAAGCAAAACACATCTTGATCTTTTTTCCACGTCCACTGGGCATCTTTCCTCAGTAATCTGTGTAGTGGAGCCAAGATTAGGTAGGAACTTGTTATAGTAGTTCAAAAAGTTAAGATATGCTTTTAGCTTAGTCACTGTGGTTGGACATGGAGCTTCCTCAATGGCTCTTACCTTGGTTTGCACTGGGTGCAGACCTTCAGCATCAATCTTGTGCCCTAAGTATTCAACCTGATCCTGTAAGAATGAACACTTACGCCTGTGCAGTCGCAGACCGGCTTCTTTTAATCTTCTGAGTACCTCATCCAGCGTACTCAGATGCTCAGCAAGGTCTCTTTCTGTTAGCAGAATATCATCTAAATAGATCGCTACTCTAGGCAGGCCTTGGAGCAAACTCTCCATTGTTTGGAGAACTTCTCCCCTTCTGCCAGTGTATTAAAGAGTTCTTCGACCAGAGGAACTGGATATTGCTCGAGCGATGAGGTAATGTTTCCTGTTGATGATGGAGCCATCTGACTTCAACATAGGAACAATAGGGTGGAGGCTGTAGAACTTGGGAATTGTGGCCTTCATTCCCTTTATCCTGCCTAGTTCTTGTTTGAAAACATCTTCATGCTTTGAGAGTACTTCCTATAATCCCTGTGCCCCTGTTTTCACAAGTTTTATTTCATCCCATTTCAGCTTTAAAGCCTTGAGCCACCACTAGAGGCATGTCTTTATTTGCTGTGTATAGTTCACTTCTACATTAGCTACTCCCACTATGTTGATTTCCTCTCCCGTGTATGATTTCAGAGACAGTTTAGTTTCATTTATTTTGGGATGTTTTTTTTCCATTACTCTTTGAATAACCTTTCATTTATAATGCTTACACTGCATTCTTTGTCTATTTCAAGGTCACTTTCTCGCTGTTCATGTCCATTGTCACTTCAAGTGGTTTACTTCTCTGTATTGAAGCTTCTGTTCTCATGCATGCCAGTGTAAATGCTTCCTCCTCATGGTCAGAACAATCTTCATCCTCCTGTCTCTGTAAATTGTGAGACCTATGTGACCGTGGACCCCCACGCCTCTGCTCTGCTTTGTGTGCTTCCTGTTCCCTGTGATATCCACTGTGTCTGCTTTATTTTTATTTCTGTATGCCTTGGCAATGTGTTTTACCTTCCCACGGGAATAACACTGGGATTCTTTAAATTTACACTTGGCTGCACAGTGATACTTCCCATGGCAACGGTAACACACTCTCTTCCTTTTTTTTCATCTCCCCTCTTCAGGTGACCCTCCGTTTTCACTTTGTTGAAAGCTACAGGCGTCCTTTGTAGGTCTTGGGCATTTTTGTTTGCAGTTTCTGCAGCTACTGCTAACTGAAATGCCTTCTCAAAGCTCAGGTCCGGTTCGGACAGCAGACGTCTTTGAATCCTATCGTCCGCAACCCCGCATACCAGACGATCTTTTAACATTTGTTCCAATGTAGTGCCAAAGTTACAGTCATGAGCTAGTTGCCTGAGCTCTGCTACATATGCGCTCGCAGATTCAGTAGGCTGTCGGGTCCACGAGTCAAACCTAAACTTCTTAAACTTCTCGCTTGGCTTAGGATTGAAGTGGTTTTTCAGTATCTTATTTAACTGGTCGTACGTCTTTGTACTTGGCATCACCAGGTTTCTCATGAGCTTGTATGTTACTCCCTCTGATATAATGATGACAGCACAGCTTTTACATTTACATTTATGCATTTGACAGACGCTTTTATCCAAAGCGACTTACAAAAGAGGATCTAACATTCAAACTACGGCACGATTTATACAAAATACCTTACACTGAGTGCAATATGCCTTATTGTACTGATTAGGATTATTCCTAAACGTGAGAACTGTCATATAAAATTGCACAAACAAATATACATTTATACACAAGTAACTCCAATATAAAGTTGTCCTTAATTTTAGAATATGACATGATTTTAAGCTTGTTTTGTACAATGAAATGTTTCTTGCCTTGTAAACTATCACTGCTATTTATTCTTTATGAATTAGTTCTTTGTGTCAATGTTGACTTTTAACTTCATTAAAACCACATGAATTTAATCCTTAGCTTTACACAAACTTATAGCTAAATACATACTAGCAACATTAGCAGCAATGCAATATTTCAACTTCACTTAAACACAAAATAACATTCAAACACAACACAAACCTCATTGGCTGCATTAAATAGCCAATGGAGTATATGGCTTCATCTAGAATGTTCCTTGACACGTGAAAACACTTTAAACACTAATTTTAACTTTGAAAATTACGTAAGACAAACATTCTGCTACTTGTGTTATCCGTGCATATAACGTGTCCCCCCGGAGACCCTTGCTGACATAGAGTTCCGCCTCAGTTCTTAATGTCTTTAAGGGGGTATTAACCAAAAAATAAAATAAATTATTAACTGTCCAGGTAGGCAGTTACAATGTGGCTGGACCTACCACACTTATTAGGATAGCCCTCTGCTTATCACCATCCTCAATCTCATTTGCTTCAAGAAACTGCTCAAGAATCTCGCAGTACTCATCCCAAGTCTGCTCTTTTGCATCAAATGCAGACAGGGTGCCAATCATCCACACAGTCATGACTGGGCCTCCTAACAAGCAGCATTTCTTCCAGTATGTGATAACTTGATCCTTCAATAAAGATGATTCGGAGAAATCACTTATTATTTTATTCTTCAACTCCACCAAGCATTCCAACTATTCAACCCACTCTCACATGTACACAGTCTAATCTCTGCTACTGTTCTTCTCCTGAATGTCCTGTCTCCACACGTGTCTCCAGAGTACATCCTACTGGAATAAAGTGGTATTGCACTCGCTGGGAGACTTGGCGAATTAGGAAACCACAAGAAGTAAAGAAAGATTAAAACTCAAACCAAAATTAAAGTTTAGAACGGGAATCGATCCCCCGCGAGTATTTTTCCTCTCAAACGACAAAGGAGAAAGCAAGGCAGTGAGACCAAAGTCCACACAGGGAAACTCTCTCCAGACTGCTGGAGAAACGAGAGAAAAAGGGCTTGTGAGTTGATTTAACTCAAGGGTAGAGAATTCAAAAGGAACCAGAAAGATTCCTTTTGAAGGAAAATACCAAATTACCAGCGTGGTCTGGTTCAGCACAAACACAAGACTCCGCACTGGGAGAGCAGCGTGGAGGGCTTATGAAGTGTCAGCACCAGCTGTTATCACTTGGGCTGATTACTATTTTATTTTTTATTATTTATATTCATATTTGTTTTCAATCAAAGAAAACCCACATGCATTTTCCACCCTGTGGTGCAGCTGCTGTTCCTGGATACCAGCAGTCATCTGAGTGTAGACCTGGGAGTGCTCCTCACTTCTCTGTCTCCCTTCTGGACACCGACAGTAAAGAACAACAACTTGAAGATAGAGGTTCAGTCATATGTTTCTACAGAGGAAGGACTCATCCTTCTGCTCCTTTGCTCAGTGTTGGTGAATATCTCCCCTGTGGGAGATGCAGTACTGGAGATGTTAGAGCTATGACTGAACCTTTTCACCGCACCTGGGGTGATTGGCCCAGAAGAGGCATGACAGGACATTTACAGAAGAACTTAGGTACAAACCGGATTCCAAAAAAGTTGGGACACTAAACAAATTGTGAATAAAAACTGAATGCAATGATGTGGAGACGGCAAATGTCAATATTGTATTCGTAATAGAACATAGATGACAGATCAAAAGTTTAATCTGAGTAAATGTAACATTTTAAAGGAAAAATATGTTGATTCAAAATTTCACAGTGTCAACAAATCCCAAAAAAGTTGGGACAAGTAGCAATAAGTGGCTGGAAAAAGGAAATTGAGAATATAACGAACAGCTGGAAGACCAATTAACACTAATTAGGTCAATTGACAACATGATTGGGTATAAAAAGAGCTTCTCAGAGTGTCAGTGTCTCTCTGAAGTCAAGATGGTAAGAGGATCACCAATTCCACCATTGTTGAGCAGAAAGATAGTGCAGCGATACCAGAATGGTGTTACCCAGCGTAAAATAGCAAAGACTTTTAAGTTATCATCAACCGTGCATAACATCAGCAAAAGATTCAGAGAATCTGGAACAATTGCTGTGTGTAAGGGTCTGGGCCGTAAAACTCTACTGGACGCTCGTGATCTCCAGGCCCTTAAACGTCACTGCACCTCAAACAGGAACGCCACTGTCAAGGAAATAACAGAATGGGCTCAGGAATACTTCCAGAAAGCATTGTCAGTGAACACAATCCACCGTGCCATCCGCCGTCGCCAGCTGAAACTCTACAGTGCAAAGAGGAAGCCATTTCTAAGCGAGCTCCACAAGCTCAGACGTTTGCACTGGGCCAGGGGTCTTTTAAAATGGAGTGTGGCAAAATGGAAGACTGTTCTGTGGTCAGATGAGTCACGATTTGAAGTTCTTTATGGAACACTGGGACGCCATGTCATCCGGACCAGAGAGGACAAGGATAACCCAAGTTGTTATCAACGCTCCGTTCAGAAGCCTGCATCACTGATGGTATGGGGTTGAATGAGTGCTTGTGGCATGGGCAGCTTGCATGTCTGGAAAGGCACCATTAATGCAGAGAACTATGTTCAGGTTCTAGAACAACATATGCTCCCATTTAGACGTCATCTCTTTCAGGGAAGACCCTGCATTTTTCAACAAGATAATGCCAGACCACATTCTGCAGCAATCACAACATCATGGCTACGTAGGAGAAGGATCCGGGGACTGAAATGGCAGCCTGCAGTCCAGATCTTTCACCTATAGAGAACATTTGGAGCATCATAAAGAGGAAGGTGTGACAAAGAAGGCCCAAGACGATTGAACAGTTAGAGGCCTGTATTAGACATGAATGGGAGAGCATTCCTATTTCTAAACTTGAGAAACTGGTCTCCTCTGTCCCCAGACGTCTGTTGAGTGTTGTAAGAAGAAGGGGGGGATGCCACACAGTGGTAAAAAATGGCCTTGTCCCAACTTTTTTGGGATTTGTTGACGCTGTGGAATTTTGAAACAACATATTTTTCCCTTAAAATGATACATTCTCTCAGTTTAAACTTTTGATCTGTGATGTGTGTTCTATTCTGAATAAAATATTAGATGTTGGCGCCTCCTCCTCATCATTGCATTCAGTTTTTATTCACAATTTGTTTAGTGTCCCAACTTTTTTGGAATCCGGTTTGTATTTTCTTTAATATAATCTTTAATTTTGGGAATTTAACCCTAAAGCTTCTGCACTGAAAATCAAAATATGAGCCGCTAGTTCCCATTAGCATTAGTCAGATTTGTAAACGTTTGTCTTTGTTAAACCTGTACTGAAGCTATCTACTGAATGTTTCCGTGCTGTGTTCAGTTTGACGCATGCAATAAATAAAGTGATTATTGTGTATTCCCTGGTGTCTGAGGTGTTTTATTTATAACAACAGTCGGAGCAGAGGAGTGTGGAAAAATATTTATTAAGGGTTCAGGTCCAAAACCTCGGCTTTACATTCACTTCCGCAATTTTTAACTCATTCGTGTCCAACAGTTAGCATTTAGCACAAAATAAACAATGACTGCCTCAAGCCTCGGTGACTATTTTTCACCTGGAAATCAAGACTGTTGTGCAGTAGATCAGGAGGTGGTTGTTTTCTTCACGTATCCTGCTAACTGTGGTCAAACGTGGTGTAGAACATAAAACGGTAAATATAACGGTCAAAAAGCTGTATATTTACAGTTTAATTCTGACCTCCTTTCAATGTAAATAAAACACAAACAGAAAAAAACAACACATTTATAACCATTGTCAGTTTACAGTAGTTAGATTCAACAGGAATTTCACGTAAAACACATCTGTAGCTGTAACAGGGAACGACGGCGGGACTTTTTCTCGTACCGTGGCCGAGCTTTACCAGGGCTGGGGTGGTTCCACCAGGAGGGGTTTCAAAGGGTGACTCCAGTGGGGTTTAATCTCCCAGTGGAAGCACAAACATCGTCATTTTGTTTTTTTCTGCTGTTCTTTTCAGCACCGGGTGTCGACAAAGAGAGGGATGTTCCTAAATTACTCTAAGTTACTATTATTTTACCATAACACCACCCACAACATAAAAATACAAATTATAATAATTATAAAAGCTTTCTGAAGAGAATCAGGCGGCGCACACACGTTATAATCATCTTCACAGCCTCAGAAACAAAACAACTTCAAACCTAAAGTCCCCACAACTTCATTCACTCATTCATTCACTGAGCGCTTTCTTTTTACAAATGGAATGTATTCAAATACATTTTCTTTCTATTGATGTCTTATAAGTGTTCGTTCACGACGTCTGTGTTTACGTCCTGAACTCACTTCACATCACAGAAACACAGGACGCTGGATATATGTAAACAAGGTTTGTGACATCACAAAATAAGGACATGTTTTCAAAGCACTCCATATACGGAAACGGAGGTGTGAAAACCACTCCTTTTCAAGTCTGTGCATTTGTGACATCACAAAAACAAGATGGTGGATGAATGTAGACAAGTTTTGTGACATCACAGACACACAGACTTAAGAATGGGTGGTTTTTATAGCGAAATGTCCATGATTGGATCGTAAGGACTTGGAAAGTGAAAGGAGTTGCTTTAAATTTCTGTAACACCGGCCCTTTAAATGTGATGTGAAATATTTAAATTTTATGTTTATAATTTTACAGCAGGGTTCCATTGGAGACTCAAAAGTGTCCGAAGGTGTAAGTGTGTGAGTGAATGTGTGAGTGTGTGTCGCCCTGTGAAGGACTGGCGCCCCCTCCAGGGTGTATTCCCGCCTTGCGCCCAGTGATTCTGGGTAGACTCCGGCCCCAAACGCGACCCTGAACTGGATAAGGGTCACAGATAATGAATGAAATAGTGAATTTTACAGCTACATATTTACATCTAATATTCTAACACAAATTAAATATGAATTAACTAATTATCTGCATATTACATACAAATTAAAATCTGTGTATTTTGAATATATTCCATTTTCCTCTGAGGTGAGAACTCGACAGAAACAGAAACACGGCGCTAAATACATTTCAGAAAACGTTCCTCTGCTCAGAGAGTCGTCAACAGTGTGGACACCTCACTCTGAGAAACTTCAAAATAAAAGCTCTTCTTTATCTCTGAGAAACTTCAAAATAAAAGCTCTTCTCTAGTATTTCTCTTTACAAACAGGCAGCAAACTGTGGATAGAAAACTCTCAGTGCTTTATGGCTTAGTCCGCATTTCCTTTATCTACAGCAATAATAATAATAATAATAATAATAACTAAGGAATACCAGTGGGAATCTGATGGAAATAAATAGTATGAAATTCACTGTGAATAGAGCTACATTTAAAGCTTTTTTTTAAATTCTACCTCTTCACTCTGTCTCTCAGCAGCTCCACTGACCACACACCGGAGCACGCTGTAGTTTCACAGTCACAGACTGTAGTCCTTCTGTCGTTCTGCATACTTTTTAGCCCCATTTCGTCAATGCTCATGACCCCCACAGGACCCCCCCACGGAACAGGTTTGATTCTGATCTCACACCACCACCACGTCACACCTGCTCTGAGCGCTGAAGAACAAAGTATGCAGAGCAACAGGTAGACTACAGAGTGCACCTGTAAACTTTTGGGGTTTAGATCTCCTCAGCTTTTCTGTCCTTTTATAAAAATCAAACCAACATTTTAGAATAATTTCAGTGTAAACCAGGCTTTAAATAAAACACAGTGCTTTTCAAAATTAAGAAATGGAAAGAAATAAAAATAAATCAGAGTTGATCTGAAGCTACAGGTGAGACCCGTGTTTACTGAGCATCTTCAGGTCATGAGCAAATGTTTGATCTGGTCCTTGATCGACCTGCGGCCTTGTGTGTGTTTGTACGAGCAACCGGCCAAAACCTGGCTTCGGAATAAGCTCCGGACGCTCAAAATCCAGCAGTTAATACATTTTCGGATACGATTTTCCAGCGATGTGTTTAAATACCACACATTTAA
Source organism: Hoplias malabaricus (assembly GCF_029633855.1). Lineage (NCBI taxonomy): Eukaryota > Metazoa > Chordata > Actinopteri > Characiformes > Erythrinidae > Hoplias > Hoplias malabaricus. The sequence continues at coordinate 78,608,132 of NC_089802.1, read as the reverse complement.
AGGTGTCTTACACAATGCAGAATGATTTTTTCATTGTTATTTAAACAATAAATAAACAAATCCCCCCTGTAGCTCCTTAAAAACCCAAAACTAAAACTAAAAACACACAAAGAACAGAAAGGTAGCTGCTGTTAGAGCAGAATCAATGGCACATCACTCACACACGTCTACAACCTCCTCATATTCAGGTCCATACACCATCGGCCACAAGATTAAAACCACCGAACACCGATGACCTGGGGACACGGCCTCATCTTGTGGCTGACGTGTCTGTGTTGTTATTAATATGTGGCCAAACACACACTTATATTTCACAGGATGTGGTGGGGATTATTGCACAAAACCGTCTTCAAACTCGAGTAAGAGTTCCCCTACGTTTTTAAGGTGGTCCAGTGGGACACAATCAGTGCATGCTTTATATCTTTATACAGCAGGCTTTTTCAGTGCTAAAGTCACAGTTAAAGTCACTCTCTGTGTGTGATTCTCTGCTCTAAGAGAGTGGCTCTGATAAGGTTTGGATCTCACTCTGTGGCTAAATAAAATAAAAAATAAAATAAAAGGTTAGACACCCTCTTGTCTATCGTTTCTTCTGAAGTTAATGGTTATTTAGAAGCGGTTTTGTCCGTTTCTGAAGTAAAAACAGCTTCTACTTCTCTGGCAATGCTTTACACCACATGGTGTAAACTTTCTGTGAGCATTTGATGGCATTCAGCCACAGAAACTTCAGTGAGGACAGCTACTGATCTTGGATAGATAGTTCTAGAGGGGGGTTCACTTCTGTAGCTCAATCTTAGCATTGGACACTGGTAGTAGCTGTAGTCAGTCATTATAAGGAGCGTCTACAAACATTTGGACACAGTGCAGGCTCCCGAAGCTAATTTTCTGAATAAATCTGATTAACTTAAGCCCTAAATCAATATAATTCCATGTAGACGCCCCTTAAGTTCAGGCTTAAAATATCTGTCTAATTTTACTTGAGGTTCACTCTACGCCACTGACCCCTTGTGGACGGCCGAGGAAAAGCAAGAGCTTTGGCAAAGGTGGGGGCAATACAGAGGAGCGCAGGCATTATGGGATGCGGTTGCTATGGTAACTAAACAGGTTAACCTGAAGCCTCCAGAGCCGCTGTGTGTTATTCTCAGAGATACAGGACTAACACGGGACAATGGTTTAAATAACCACCTTAAATCTAGACTAGGAACTAGGAACAGTCGAATACTATAGGCCTGTCTTCTGGACGTGGATTTGGACGAGTCCAGGGCCTAAATCTCCATTTAAAATGCTGCATAGTCCAGGATTAAGCTTAATCCGTGTCCACGAACCAGACCCTACGAGCAGTGTAGTTTAACGTCAAGGGGAAACGCCCAACAATAGGACGAGGGAATCCCAAGAGACCACCATCAACTCACGGGAGGTGGTATGTGATCAGTCCACGATGCTGAAGACGCTTAGCTCATATTCCAGCTCTGGAGTGTTCACAGTGGTCTCGGGACAGTGCCTCCAGGTTCTGCAGAGTGTGAGGCATTCCCTCGCTTAAGGGCGAGGCCACCCTCCTCCTCCAGGTTGGAGATTCCCCTCACCAGAGGAGTCCTCAGTGACAGTGATGGACTACCTTCTCTTGAACATATAATGGATCCAGGTTGTACAGAAGGCTTTATTTCACGACTTGAAATAAGGAGGGAGTAAGGAGCCACTGAAGACTCATTCTGGGTCTGATTGGGAATAACACACAGCAGTTCTGGAACCGAAAGCTGTTGTTTCTCCGCCCCCGAGTCGTGCTGTAAATGGCTGTGGGGTGCGGAGAAGACCTTATAGAGACGAAGCGCTCTTCTCTGGAGTGTACTTGGCGTTTGTGCTGCGGTGAGCTGCGTAACCTTCGCCCTCGGAGCCACTGGAGTCGTCCTCGTCGTCATCGGTCTGCTCGGCGCTGTGGTACAGCATCAGGGCCTGGGTTTTGTGGGTAATGGTGATGGTGGAGGGACCCTGAGCCCACGGCTCTCCGTCCACCTGCATCGGCATTCGGGAACTCTTCAACACCAGCTGCAGGAGAAATACAGGGATCTCACCATGTCACAGGACGAGGAGAAAGCAGAGTTGAGCCCTCTAACAATCTACAGTGTTTGTGTGCATTCACATGACCCCACACACACATACACATACACACACACACACACACACACGTTTCTTACCCTCACTGTGTGTGCCTGGCCCAGTCTGACAGGGTTTGCGAGTTTCACCTGAATCTGAGCGCAGTGAAACGAGCCAAAAACTCCCACCACCTCCAACAGACCGTCATCCAGCCTGGACAAACACACACACACACACACACACACACACACACACACACAGGGTTACATACAGCTGAAGTATATCACACTGCAGTAGAAACAGATGACAGACACAGACACAGCTATTACCCATACAGAGATAACGTGACTGTGACTTTAAGGCTGATATATGTAAATTATCTTCTTTCTGATTGGCTGTCTCTTATGGCTCCTTGTTCAGAAAGAGTCCAGACCAAATTGTGGAAAAATTCTGGTGGAAATACTCAAAACTGCATGTAGTTTTGCCACATTTTTTCACTCCATTAACTCCACTACAGACGCCTGCAGGAGCAACAGGCTACATTGCTTCAACAGGAATGGGAGGGGGCTAAAGTGATGTATGCTGAATGGGCGGGGCTAAAGTGCTGTAGGCTGAGTGGGCGGGGCTAAAGTGATGTGTGCTGAATGGGCGGGGCTAAAGTGCTGTAGGCTGAGTGGGCGGGGCCAACGTGCTGTGTGCTAAATGGGCGGGGCTAAAGTGATGTATACTGAATGGGCACAGCTAAAGTGCTGTGTGCTGAATGGGCGGGGCTAAAGTGTTGTGTGCTGAATGGGCGGGGCTAAAGTGATGTATGCTGAATGGGCACAGCTAAAGTGCTGTGTGCTGAATGGGTAGGGCCAAAGTGCTGTAGGCTGAATGGGCGGGGCTAAAGTGCTGTAGGCTGAGTGGGCGGGGCTAAAGTGCTGTAGGCTGAGTGGGCGGGGCTAAAGTGATGTGTGCTGAATGGGAACAGCTAAAGTGCTGTGTGCTGAATGGGAGGGGGCTAAAGTGCTGTGTGCTGAATGGGCGGGGCTAACGTGGTGTAGGCTGAGTGGGCGGGGCTAAAGTGCTGTAGGCTGAGTGGGCGGGGCTAAAGTGCTGTAGGCTGAGTATGCGGGGCTAAAGTGATGTGTGCTGAATGGGAGGGGACTAAAGTGCTGTGTGCTGAATGGGCGGGGCTAACGTGGTGTAGGCTGAATGGGCGGGGGCTAAAGTGCTGTAGGCTGAGTGGGCGGGGCTAAAGTGCTGTAGGCTGAGTGGGCGGGGCTAAAGTGATGTGTGCTGAATGGGCGGTGCTAACGTGGTGTAGGCTGAATGGGCGAGGCTAACGTGGTGTAGGCTGAATGGGCGGGGCTAAAGTGATGTGTGCTGAATGGGCGGTGCTAACGTGGTGTAGGCTGAATGGGCGGTGCTAACGTGGTGTAGGCTGAATGGGCGGTGCTAACATGGTGTAGGCTGAATGGGCGGGGCTAACGTGGTGTAGCCTGAATGGGCGGTGCTAACGTGGTGTAGGCTGAATGGGCGGGGCTAACGTGGTGTAGGCTGAATGGGCGGGGTTAACGTGGTGTAGGCTAAATGGGCGGGGCCAAACAGCTATTGTAGTGAGTGTAGAGCGATTTTATACACACTCTTTGTTGTGATATCACACTCATGATGAATGAAACACACGTAGCTTAATTTGTATCGAGTGGTGAGTGAATGATTCGTTTTAAAACTTTACAATGTAAACGTCAGACATGTTTCGTTAAATAATAGTAAGTGAAAGTGTATTGCCCTTTAAGCATCTCACCGCGTCGGAGGACAAGGTTCGTCCCCCATTCCCTCCCACAGCCGACAGCCTCCTCCCCAGTAGCCGATATTACACACGATGATCCCTTCCAGACTCGGCAGAGCCACACGCTCTCCGTCCAGCTCCAGCTGCACAACATCACAACAGCTGTCAGAACATAACCTTGTATCTCCAGCAACAAAATAATAACAGTGGTGTAAAGACAGAGTATAAATTCATCATGTATTTATTGTAAGATAAAGGTTAGAGAAGCAGGGGTGGGACCGGAAGGCGTCTGGTTCAATCTCCTCGACCAAAACACTAGGGGCAGAAGGAACAGCACTGTCTCCTCCCTCAACATCCACAACTGAGGGGCATTTGAGCATCCAGGTGTGTGTGTGTGTGTGTGTGTGTGTGTTCTCTGCCCCTAATGCACTAGTGAACGGCACAACGGATGGAGGCACATTCTTGTTGTACGTTGTGTCTAAAAGCATATTTATACGTGTCAAACCCGGCCCGTCGCTGCTGACCCCCCTCTGACCCGAGGTGGGGGCCACTCAGAGACACGAGCCAAGCCCCTGATCTCCAGCAGTTTTCTTGCCAATCTTCAGCAGCCAACATTTCTCTCTCGGGGCTGTCCCAGCAGCTGCAGGTCTGACTGGGCCTGGTCTGGGCCTGGTGTAGTGTCACGGCTCTGGGTGGGTGGGTGAGTGCAGTGCGCTGTAGCACCTCCGCTTTCCAGTGTAATAACGTACAGGTCCAAGTCCAATCCAGCTGTGAACATGTGATCGATCCCCACTTCACAGTGCAGACAGAGGCAAAGCTCATTTATTAAAGAAACATTAGGTAAGATTTGGTATTTGTGACGCTGGGCTCCCCCTACAGCACTATCCTGACATCAAATGAGCTACACAGTGCAGCTTCTGCGGTGCTGAGCCTAGAGTATCAACGACAGAGGTAGAAATACTCGTCCTGTGTTCTTATATAAAGTGCATTTGTGTGTGAACTGGAGGCCGAAGAGCCCACATTTCAAAAACATGTGGAAGGTGTCTGAGAGGGGACAAGTCCTCACCTCAATCCTTTTGTCTAAGTCTTTACACTCCTGCACAAGACAGTCTTTGGTTCCGTACAGGAAATACACCGCCTACAAAATGACAGATGACAGCAGGGTGAATACATGGGATATACACTCCGTAACAGAAATGAACAAAAGCCTTTTGGGTTTGGTGTTTTGTCAGTGATTTGAGAATTAATCCACACCTCACCAGCTCTCCTTACTGTTCAGCAGAAATGAATCTATTTTACCGCTTTAGAAACTACAGTGAAACAGCAAAGTGTACTTTGGCAGCTGTTTCTTCTACTACTCCTCACAGACAGTCACCCGGAGGAAACCCACACAGACACAGGGAGAACACACCACACTTCTCACAGTCACCCGGAGGAAACCCACGCAGACACAAGGAGAACACACCACACTCCTCACAGACAGTCACCCGGAGGAAACCCACACAGACACAGGGAGAACACACCACACTCCTCACAGACAGTCACCCGGAGGAAACCCACACAGACACAAGGAGAACACACCAGACTCCTCACAGACAGTCACCTGGAGGAAACCCACACAGACACAGGGAGAACACACCACACTCCTCACAGACAGTCACCCGGAGCGGGACTCGAACCCACAACCTCCAGGACCCTGGAGCTGTGTGACAGTGAGTTATCTATCTGACAGTATTGTGATCTCCTGATGATAGGGTCATGATTTAGAGCCCTGCTCTTATTGAACAGTATCATAGCACTGTGCTCATGGCATTGATTTTGTGTGTGTGTGTGTGTGTGTGTTTGTGTGTACACTGCCAGGCAGACCTTGTTGATGATGCGGCTGGAGAAGAAGGACGGGGTTTTTTCTCGGTGAGCGTGAAAGTTCAGGGCCATCAGGGCGTCTGGACCCACGGAGAAGTAATTGTTCATGGACAAAACCTGCCAAGACACTGAATACATTCAGCCACTCGTTTGAACCACAGATAAACCACAGCTGTGAGTCTAGACGCGGCTGCTCTCACCTTGGGTTTACGGAAGTAGTTTCCTTTGGAGACGACCTGAACTTTCCACCTGAAAGATAGAGGAGCAGAAACGAGGGCCGTGAAGAGACTGCTCTAGATACCGGAACACTTCTCTTCAGTGTGACTACGTGCCAAGGACGGAGCTCCATCTGAACCACATTCCACATTTAATGACCTCTAATACCTGCAGATACACGGGACGTTCACTGACCTGTCCATCTTGATCACCTCAGCCTCCAGGACGTTCCTGATGACCTGCTCGATAGGGACCTCCCCGGCGTAACCGCTCCCCCAGCCCAGAGAATTAGACAGGTCATTACCTGTGCCCAGGGGCAGGATGGTCACACGGGGAATAAACTGATCCTGACCCTGAGAGAGAGAGAGAGAGATAGAGAGTGAGAGAGAGGGAGAGAGAAAGAGAGAGAGAGAGAGAGTGAGAGAGAGAGGGAGAGAGAAAGAAGAGAGAGAAAGAGAGGAGAGAGAGAGATAGAGAGGGAGAGAGGGAGAGAGAGAGATAGAGAGTGAGAGAGAGGGAGAGAGAAAAAGAGAGAGAAGAGAAAGAGAGAGAGAGAGAGAGAGAGAGAGAGAGAGTGAGGAGAGAGAGAGAGAGGAGAGAGAGAGAGAGAGGGAGAGAGAAAGAGATAGAGAGTGAGGAGAGAGAGAGAGAGAGAGAGAGGAGTGAGAGAGAGAGAGAGAGGGAGAGAGAAAGAGAGAGAGAGAGAGAAAGAGAGAATAAACAATGCTGGAGTACCTTCAGTTTCATGGTGTCGATGGCGTCCAGGACCCAGCCCACCGTCCCATCTCCTCCACACACCAACACACGAACCACACCAGGGGGCAGCAGAGTGCACAGCTGCAGAGCTTTAACTGGAGCTATTTCAGAGAGATCAAACACCTGCAACACACACACACACACACACACACAGACACACACAGACACACACGCACACACACACAGACACACACACACAGACACACACGCACACACACACAGACACACACACACAGACACACACGCACACACACACAGACACACACACACACACACAGACACACACGCACACACACACAGACACAGACACACAGACACACACACACAGACACACACAGACACACACACAAATGAAAACACTACTGTTTTTGGACAGTGTTGATATATAAACTGAAAAGCCGAAATAAATCTCCTGAAATAAAGATTCTCTACTCTCCTGAGAAGGCTTCACATTATTTTAGAACACTGCTGTGAGGATTTGATGGCATTCAGACACATATAAACATTAGTGGGTTCTGGTGATGATGCTAATATAATTTAATGAATTCACTTCAATATTCATTCATTCATTCATTGTCTGTAGCCCTCATCCAGTTCAGGGTCACGGTGGGACAGGAGTCTACCCAGAATCACTGGGCACAAGGCAGGAACACACCCTGGAGGGGGCGCCAGTCCTTCACAGGGTGACACACACTCACACATTCTCTCACACCTGTGAACACACAGTGCCTCTGTAAACAGAGAGACACAGATACCTGGACGGGGTTGAGGAGGGTCCGAAATTCTCCCAGCAGAACGTCCCCCATGTTATTTCCACTGCGGGTGTTGGTCAGCACCAGCAGGGGGCTCCACCCTCTCCCACAGGCTGTAGCCAGCTACAGGAAAAATACAGCACTCAGTAAATCAACTGAAAGTGCATTATTCTCTGTTTATAATGTTTGTTCTTCACTGATACAGATGCTACAGGTTTAAAACAAAGAGCACAATTCACAGCGCTCTGACCCTGATACACACCACACCGCTGTCCCCCACCGCTCGAGCTGATTGGTTCAGCAAATGCGTGCTGTGAGTGGTTGGTGCAATAGCTTTAAACCGTCTTACGCTCTGATTGGCTGGAGCAGACACGGTGAAAACAACACATTGATGAACTGACGTGAGAAATCCACGAATGAACATGTGCTCAGTGACACACAACACACACAAGGAGCGAAAGTGCGAAGCATGTCCCTGAGTTCCTAAACAGTGCATCAGTATTATTTTAATTATTTTAATTTGTGAACTGTAAAAATGTGTACATCGTCAGATTTCAGAGGCTGGAGTAAAGGCAGATCCCGCCTCTAAATCAGACCCCAGATCAGTGTGTATTCAGGTGTGCTGTTACCTTGCAGAACTCGTCCGGGTGCCGCCGCCTCAGTTTGTTCACCTGGTGCAGGTAAAGAGGAGGAATGATGATGGAGCGAAACTCTCCCAAATCACACTGCTCTCCTCCAATCAGATCATCCTTACACTCGTCATGGACCGTCATCTGACACCACACACACCTGCACATAAACACACACACAGGGTCTTTACTACACACACACACACAGGGTCTTTATTACACACACACCTGCACATAAACACACACACACACAGGGTCTTTACTACACACACACCTGCACATAAACACACACACACACAGGGTCTTTACTACACACACACCTGCACATAAACACACACACACACAGGGTCTTTACTACACACACACACACACACACAGGGTCTTTACTGCACACACACCTGCACATAAACACACACACGCACAGGGTCTTTACTACACACACACACACACACACACACACACACACACAGGGTCTTTACTACACACACACCTGCACATAAACACACACACGCACAGGGTCTTTACTACACACACACACACACACACACACAGGGTCTTTACTACACACACACACACACACCTGCACATAAACACACACACACACACACACACAGGGTCTTTACTAAACACACATACACACCTGCACACACACACACACACACAGGGTCTTTACTACACACACACTTGCACATAAACACACACACACACACAGGGTCTTTACTACACACACACCCGCACATAAACACACACACACACAGAGGTTCTTTACCATACACACACACACACACACCTGCACATAAATACACACACACACACACACACACAGGGTCTTTACTACACACACACCTGCACACAAACACACCCACACACACATACACACACACCTGCACATAAACACACACACACACACACCTGCACAGAAACACACACACAGTGTTTACTACACTAACCCCTGCACAGAAACACACACACACACACACACACACACACACACACACACAGGGTCTTTACTACACACACACCTGCACACAAACACACACACACAGTGTTTACTACACAAACCCCTGCACAGAAACACACACACACACACACACACACACACACACACACAGGGTCTTTACTACACACACACCTGCACACAAACACACACACACACAGGGTCTTTACTACACACACACCTGCACACAAACACACACACAGTGTTTACTACACACACACCTGCACATAAACACACATACACACGGTCTTTACTACACACACACACCTGCACAGAGACACACACACAGTGTTTACTACACACACACCTGCACAGAGACACACACACACAGTGTTTACTACACACACACCTGCACAGAGACACACACACAGCGTTTACTACACACACACCTGCACATAAACACACATACACACGGTCTTTACTACACACACACACCTGCACAGAGACACACACACAGTGTTTACTACACACACACCTGCACAGAGACACACACACACAGTGTTTACTACACACACACCTGCACAGAGACACACACACAGCGTTTACTACACACACACCTGCACAGAAACACACACACAGTGTCCTTACTAAAAACACCTGTACATTAAAACACATAGATATAAAGACATAAAGCTACCTGTAGCTGTAGTTACCTGTAGCTATAGTTACCTGTAGCTATAGTAACCTGTAGTTACTTGTAGCTATAGTTACCTGTAGTTATAGTGAGGTGTAACTGTAGTTACCTGTACTTACCTGTAGTTGTAGTTACTTGTAGCTATAGTTACCTGTAGTTGCCTGTAGTTGTAGTTACTTGTACCTATAGTTACCTGTAGCTATAGTTACCAGTAGTTATAATGAGCTGTAACTGTAGTTACCTGTAGCTGTAGTTACCTGTAGCTATAGTTACCTGTAGTTGTAGTTCCTTGTAGCTATAGTTACCTGTAGCTATAGTTACCTGTAGTTATAGTGAGCTGTAACTGTAGTTACCTGTAGCTATAGTTACCTGTAGTTATAGTGAGCTGTAGCTATAGTTACCTGTAGTTGTAGTTACTTGTAGCTATAGTTACCTGTAGTTACCGGTAGTTATAGTGAGCTGTAACTGTAGTTACCTGTAACTGTAGTTACCTGTAGGTATAGTGACCTTTAGTTACCTGTAGTTATAGTGACCTGTAGCTATAGTAACCTGTATTTACCTGCAGCTATAGTGATCTGTAGGTGAAGTTACCTGTAGTTATAGTGAGCTGTAGCTGTAGTTACCTGTAGCTATAGTGACCTTTAGTTACCTGTAGTTATAGTGACCTGTAGCTATAGTGACCTGTAGTTACCTGTAGCTATAGTTACCTGTAGTCACAGAGTTTGGGCTGTGTCCCACACTGCTGTTTGCAGACGGCACAGTAACTGGCCAAAGGAACGTTCCCCCTGACCCAGCGGTGCAGGAAGGTATTGTCCGTCTGCGTCAGGGTCATGATCTCTTTACACTGCAGCGTGAGGTCAGCTTTGTGCACGCAGTCCTCGTCTGCGCAGATGCCACAACAGTCGCAGAACGCCCCCTGCAGCATGGGCTGGGTACACACGCAGCAGTATGTGGGCTTATTAAACAGATCCGTGTAGTGCCATCCGTGCTTACTCCTCCGGAAAAGGTCCTTCAGCTGCACCTTCCTCTTCGGACGCTGGACACTGCACCACAGCGTGATGAGGACCGGCAGCAGAACCGCAAAACCCGTCCAGAACAGCAGCGTCCAGTCCTCTCGCCAGTCCTCCATGGTCAGGGATCACCTGAGACTTATTAAAGCAATGTCCAAAACAACTGTCCTACGATCAGCTAAGGTCACAGAACCAAGGGGACCTCAAATCAGAACATCTGTATAAGCACCGGTAAACATCTGCAAGCTTTCAAATCATGGCATTAATATAAGTTCAATTCAATATGAGCTCAAATAAACATCTGTATGAGTTCTTCTAAAATCACATCTGTATGAGCCTCAAAAACATCTGCTCAAGTAAACCTCAAAACAACTTGACAAACATCTGCATGATTAATTTCTGCTAAATTCACAACATCTGTATGAGCCTGACAAACATCTGTCTGGGCTCCAATCAAGGCATCAATATGAGCCTGAATCTGCACATCTGTATGTGCTCAAGTAAACATCTGTATCAGCTCCAACCACAGCATCAATATAAGCTCAGGTAAACATCTGGATGATTTCAGATCACTGCATCAATGATCTCTGATTAAAACATCTGGGTCATTTAAGACCAGATCAAGTTCAGGTAAACATCTGTACGAGTTCGGGTCATAATCATAACATCTGTAAGGTTTATGGCATCAGTATGAGCTCAACTTCACTTCAGTGCATTTATAAGAACCTGTAAACATCTCCATGTAAGTTCAGAACACCAGGCAACATCTGGATTACCTTAGATCACTGCATCACCATAAACAACGAGACCTAGAACATCTGGATGAGCCCAGTTCACTACAGTTCAATGAGATTAGGCTTAATATCCAACTTTAACATTCACTACATACACATTCCCTAAACACGGGGACCACAACTCACACCAACACACATTCAACATTAGAGCGACCACAGTCTCAATCCGAACAGCTGCCTGCATCTGGAGAACCAATAAACACAGTCAGAAACCAAGTCTGAATATAAAGCTCCAATAATAACCTCAGAACATCACAAAACAAACCTAAGTCCGAGAATACTGAAGACTAAAAGAGCCCTACATCAACAGTAACGCCCCAAACCCTCGCATTACAGCTTCCTTGTGTCGCCACGACATAAACATCACAAAATAAAGCCCCAAATGTCCCAAAAACCCTCAAAATAACCCAGGTTTAAAGCCTGTCAGGTTTTCTGCGCTCTTCCCCTCCATCAGAACACAGGAGGGCTGCGTCCCAATTGACTCATTGCTTCAAACTTAGTGCACTTCCTGAGTCTTATAATAAAGTCTACTGCACCCAAACGAAGGCATAATATGTAATTAAATATTTGGGACACCGCCATGGATTCCCTGCGGCACGGAAAGAACACTATTTGGGAGAAAGAGAATGACAAACACTCGGGAAACGAGTACACTAGGTGTGGAGTGTGAAGTAAATTAGGACACAGCCGCGGAAAAATCTATGACGCACCCTGAAAAACCCGCTCCGCTTCGACCAATCAGAAGCGAGAATATTGGAACGGGGGTTGGCTGGACGTTGAAGAGCGTTAACCCATTCGTGACCATTTGTGTTCTTATTTTTCGTTAAAAAATGAATGTTTAATTGGTTTTCTGCCTCAATTTTGGTTTAAAATGTTTAGTTTATGGAATGTCTTTATATGTGTGACTAAACCCCCAACAAGACCGTTCCCTCTGTGTTTTTTAATGATCATAATTTTTATCCGAATGTCCTCGGGTGCAGTGTTGAACACAGCAGGATTTCTCCATTTAACCGGATAACTTAATCCCGAAGTCAAATTAGTGCTATTTATTGTTCCACAAAGCAGAATTCAGACCTTTTCAATGAGAATGTTGGGCTTATGTTACCTGACTAAACTCTAGCTTTGTGGTAAAGGCCCCTGGAGCATTGATCTTGTTTGTAGTTTTCATTTTTATACATTTTCATTAATAAGAGCCTTTTAGGTCCAACCTCGGAGATTTATTTTAAATCGATCTTGACTCTGAGCTCATTTGTTTTGTGCCTAATCCTCTTTAACGTATCCTCCTCCTGTTAAAAGAACCCAAACACGTCTAATCGACCGCCTGGTGGAAAAGGTTGGGTACTACACGCCTTTTAACACCTGGATCCAGATGTGGGATAAACACACGATACAAAAGAGCATTAATGAGCAACACACATCACCGAGGCGAAGCAGGGGGGGGACAGAGCACGTTACTGAACAGAAGCTTCCTGTAAAAGTAAAATAAACTGGGGTTTGAGAAGTCAAGAAAGAAGGCGTATGAAATGTAAAAGTAAACACAGAAAGGTCTCGTGTTGCTCGTGACGTGGTCAAATATTTCTGGCCCCTCGGTTTGTCCGGAGTGTTTTTGGAGCTGAGCTGAAGTGAAGACTGGAGCCAAGATGAAGCTGCTGCCTGTTCTCTTCTGCTTCCTTCTGCTGAGCTTCTGCACAGGTTTGAACTTTTATCTCCATCGTGGACTGGTTACATACATTTCATTAATATTTCATTTCCACCTGCTTTCACTCTGTGTGAGCTTCTACTGCTCAGAGTCTCTAAAAGCTCAGGGAAGTCCTGTATTTTGTACAGGACCCCCACAGAGCAGGTGTGATGTGGTGGTGGATCATTCTCAGCGCTGCAGCGACACTGACGTGGTGGTGGTGTGTTGTGCTGGTGTAGAGTGGATCAGACACAGCAGTGCTGCTGGAGTTTTTAAACCCTGTGTCCACTCTCTGTCCACTCTGTGAGACACTCCTCCCTCGTTGGTCCACCTTGTAGATGTAGAGTCAGAGACAGTAGCTCATCTGTCGCTGCACAGTGTGTGTCGCTCGTCCTCTAGTCCTTCATCAGTGACACAGGACGCTGTCGGCTGGATGTTTTTGGTCGGTGGACTGTTCTCAGTCCAGACACTGAGGGGTTTTAAAAGCTCCAGGAGCACTGCTGTGTCTGATCCACTCGCAGAGCGGCCCAGTGATTGGACACCTGAGGTTTAATGGCTCGTTACTATTGATGTTCTGAGAGAAAATAAAAGCCATGTCCTCCACAAATAAAACACATGAACATGGCTGGGTTTATGAACTGATTTTATAAACAGTCGTAACGTCTCCGTGGCGATGGACGCAGAAGGTCAGCGGAGGTTGTGTGGTGAAGTGAGCAGAAGTGTGTGTGACTCTCCTTTTCACTCAGATACATTCCTCTCTGTTTATAATGTTCCAAATAAGCCGCTTAATTGTGTGTGTGTGTGTGTGTGTGTGTGTGTGTGTGTGCCACGTTTGTGTGTTTTCTTGCACAGCTGAACGCCCCACAGCTGAGGGGTCAAAAAGAGCTCTATCCCTCTCTCCCCAGAGAAACTGAGCATGAATGGGCACTTTGTGTTCAGGAGAGAGAGAGAGAGAGAGAGAGAGAGAGAGAGAGGGAGAGAGAGAGAGAGAAAGCGAGAGAGGGAAAGAGGGGGGAGAGAGGGTGAGAGAGAGAGAGAGAGAGAGAGAGAGAGAGAGAGAGAGTGAGAGAGAGAGAGGGAGAGACGGTGAGAGAGAGAGATAGAGAGAGTGAGAGAGAGGGTGAGAGAGAGAGGGAGAGAGAGAGAGAGAGAGTGAGAGAGAGGGTGAGAGAGAGAGAGTGAGAGAGAGGGTGAGAGAGAGAGAGAGAGAGAGAGAGAGAGAGTGAGGGTGAGAGAGAGAGAGAGAGAGAA